>NW_026593947.1:3230707-3245404 GCF_907164565.1 Psammomys obesus
TGCTGTGATGCTGAGGATGCTGAGGATGCTGTGATGCTGAGGATGCTGAGGATGCTGGGGATGCTGAGGATGCTGTGATGCTGAGGGTGCTGAGGATGTTGGGGATGGTGGTGATGCTGTGATGCTGGAGATCCGAACTCAGGTTTTCATCCTTACACTTTATCCACCAAACCATCTCCCTAGCCCAATTCTGAAATCTTAATGGAGAAGTGGGAAAGCTTCTGGGACTGGTACAGGCTGAGCTAAGGAGAGTACAAGTGTGAGAAGAGACCATCCCAAGCAAAGGAAGCTGAACCAGGTGTCTGGGACTCAGAACCTCATCCGCACAGGCACTGACACCAACTACAATGAGAACTTCTGTGTGAGGCTTTTAATATCTACTTGAAGCAATTTTAGCTTCAAGCTGAGAATATGGAGAGTTACCACATACTCCCGGCCCGTCTGCATGCACACAGCCACACTCAGTACTGATAACTCTTCCCAGAGAGGTCTGTGTGTGGCTGTCAGTGGATCACGTAGTCACAACACAATCTCCCCAACTCTCTAGTGTATGTTAGAGTTCATGCTTAGGGTCCCACACTTGGTGGAGTTTGACAAATGTGTGATGACAGGCACCATCCCTGTGTGGGCCACAGGCAGCTCCCTCTAAAGCTGACTGTAGTGAGGGAGGAGGAGAGAGCACAGCAGGAAGGTGAGTGAAGTCCAGGGGGAAGGCCCTGCTCCAGGTAGAAGTTCCTGAGTTCCCAGGCCCATGATTTCACTCCTGGAGTGGCCTCTGTGTTCACACCCTGGCTTCCTGGACGTCTATCTTGCCTTTGGTGACTGGGCGCACATGATCCCGTCCCTGAACCCATGAGCACGCCCTCCAGGCTGATGCTGTGTAACATGGGGCATATGGCAAGCTCACGCATCACCTTGTCTTCGCCTTTGTCCCGCAGGCCAAGGGCAGCAGCTTTGAGGCTGGTTTTCCCATTGTGCCCTAGCCTGCACAGAAGGCGAGAAGGGCTGGCTGAGAGCACCCAGAGAAGGAGGCAAAAGGGAGCAGCGTCACAGTACCCAGAAGGCTGAGGTAGGAGGGTCCCCAGTTAGAGGCCAGCGAGGCCACTTGGGGAGACACTGTTTCAAAACAAGACAGACCCACAAATAAACACAACTAAAAGAAAAACAAGAAGGGAGAAGAGGATTTAGTTGAGGAAGATTGAAGATCCCAAGACAGGAAACAGTTTCACCTCAAATTTCAGGTTTTGTAAGGAAAGAGCTCCAACTTGGACAGATTGATGTTTGGCAACAAATAAAAAGCTTGCGAACAGTCCACAGAGTTATCACACCACACACCTGCCCACAGTCCCCTTCGTCTCCAGGAAAGGAAATGTGTTTGGGGAATGTGCAAAACTTGGCTGTGGGGACAGTCTTGTGTTTGACAAGTGGTTATGGAGCGTCTACAAATGTAAACGGCACAAAGCCTTCCAATCTGCTCCTTATTAGTGTTCCTCAGCTTGAACTGCCGCCAAGGGGCCTCCTCCCTCCTGCCTCCTCCCTGATCCCTTCTCCCTTCTTTTCTCTCCCTCCTCCCTCTTTTCCTCTCCCTCTTCCCCTCCCTCTTTTCCTCTCTTTCCTCCCACTGCCTCTTTTCCTCTCTCTCCTCCTACTGCCTCTTTTCCTCTCCCTCTTCCTCCTCCCTCTTTTCCTCTTCCTCCTCCCTCCTTTTCTTTCCCTAGTCCCTCCCACCTTTGCTTCTATTCCCTCCCCCTCCCCTTCCCTTTCTCTCCTCTCTTCCCTTCCCTCTGCTTTCCTCTCCTCTCCCTCTCCTTTCTTTTCCTCTTTATGTTCCTTCCCTTTCAGCTGTCCCCTCCTCTTCTTTCTCACTTTATCACTTTTTTTCCCCCAAATTTTTGATCATTTAAATTTTTTTCCAACATAGTATTTTGTTGATTATTTGGAATTTGACACAATATAAACCGATCATGTTCACTTCCCAGTCCTCCAGGCCCACTCCTCTCCCTTCTGACCCAGAAAGAACAAGAAAAAATATACCAAGTCCACATTGTGCTGTCCATATTCTCCCAGTTGCCAGCCCCTTAAAACTGAGTCTTGAAACTTCCACCCCACCCCCGCCAGGAGCCATCACTGTGAAGAGCTACACCTCAGCATCCTTATCACACTTTTTAGGTCTCTTCTATGATTTCCTGTCTAGACTGTTTTGGGGGGCTGGGGAGGTTGTCACTGAAGCCCTCTGTGTCTCTCCTTCCCAAATGTGGGTCCACACACGCTGACACCGAGACAGCAGGAGCTTCCTGCACCTTTACAGTCAGCGGCAGTGTGGACCGTGGACCTCCACGTGGTTCTGCTGACAACAGAGGCACATCACCGGGGTCTCCAGTGGCAGGACAGACATGTGCGTCCGCACAGCCCTTGGCTGCAGCGTGGCCCATGGACACTATCGTGGTCCTCAACGGCAGCACAGACATCAGTGTGGCCCTCTGGGGCAGCATGATCCACAGACATCAGTGGGGCCCTCAGGGGCAGTGTGGACCACGGACATCGTCATGGGCCTTGGCGGCAGCACAAGCCTCTAACCACGGCAGGACCACATATGTCAACACAGCCTCGGGCAGCTGCCCAGGCCAGGAGCATCAGCACGGCCTCCAGTGGCACCGAGCATGGACGTCCACCTGGCTGCACTAGCACAAGAACCTCAGGTGTCAGCACAAGGCTGGCCACACAGACGGCAGACACAATGTATCCCCCAGCGTGGCCTCCGGGGGCAACATATCCCAAAACGCTCACTTCCCGGTCCTTCCCAATCCACCCGGGGGTCTTTCGAGGGTACCCGTTCCAAAGAATGATGCATTCTGGGACCTTCCTGCTGTTGCTCAGAGCCAGGGCAATCGTGTGGCTGGGCAGAGCGTTCAGGGGCAGAGCCTGCCCAAGCTGCCGGCTGCCACCCACCCTGCCAGTCGGACACCACAGCCTTCACGCACACCAGGCGTTGCCTCTGTGCCTCCGTGTGCCTCTCCCCACTGCACGTGAGCTCTGTCCCCCGTCTTCCCCACCTCTCCATTGCATATCAAAGCCACACTGCAAACTGCAGTGCGTCACAGCGTACATATGCCTATACAGCTTTATATTTGAATTCTCATTGGGCTCAAGGCGTCTTGTTCCTGAAGCACCGTAAGTGCTGGGCCATCTCTGACACTCATCTGGGATATCCTGCTGTTGCCCGGCAATCTTACATCTAAGCAGGTGTCCGGGGGATGATCCAGGGGAGCCGAAGTCAGCAGCACACCTCCCCGGCTGCGGCCCTGTTCCCATGTCCTTCGTGGTGGCATCCATAGTTTCTCTGTTCTCCCTGCAGTGAGGCTCTGCTCTGCCATCTTTCCTTGCAATTTCATGAGTCCACTTTTTAAAAGCATCTTCCCATTGGGCCTGTGGTTTTTTTAGTTGTTCTGGGGACACTGTGGGCTTTGTAGACTCCACTGCCTCCGAGGCATCTCCCCTTGGAGCCTCCCTGGGTCTCTCAGGCATGTCGGAGCTGCTCTGTACTTCCAAGATGGTGCCAATGGCCACCACCAGCTTTGAACACCTTATTCTTTTTCTTCCTTGGTAATCAATGTCACAGCATTTAGATGTTTTTTTTTTCCATTTAAAAATATTCAACTTCTTCCTTCCTTCCTTCCTTCCTTCCTTCCTTCCTTCCTTCCTTCCTTCCTCTTTATTTGGCTTGCTACCACAGCCATGTGTGTGGATGCGAGTGAATGCACACAGCGAGGTATAGAAAGAGCATCAGGTGTCCACCTCTCTCGCTCTCCATCCATTCCTTGGAAACAGGGTCTCTCCCTCAACACCGTGGCCTGCATTTTCTCAATTGTTCTGGAAGCTGGCAACCTCACGAGACCCTCCTGCCCCTGCCTACTCTGGAGCTTGGGTTCCAGGTGTACAGAATGTTCAGCTTGCTTTCTGGGTGCTAGGATCCAAGTTCCAGTCCTCATGCTTACATAGCAAATTCTCTTAACTGCTCAGTCGTCTCTCAAGCTCTCCATCTCCTAGCATTGTCTTCTCCTCCTCCTTTTCCTTCTTCTTTTCTCAAAAGATTCCAAAGATACCACATAAGAGCTTCCACAGAGGGATCAAGCCTTGAAACAGAGCATCTCAAAGGAATCATTCCTGAGGATACAGCCTACATCTTTCCTCCTCCTCTTCCTCCTCCTCTTCCTCCTCCTCCTCCTCCTCCTTTTCCTCCTATCCTTCTTCACTTTCCCCTTGCCACTCCACCAACAAAAGCTCTTAACCTTTTCTTTTCTTCTACTCCTGGGGAGGTTTATGAAGGAGATGGGACATTTTAAAACTGAGGGAAGCCTAAAGGAAACACTTGGAAATGCTTGCTTTAAAGGTGAAATGCAAGGACGCTGACTACATAGGACCAACACTCAGGAGCTTGATGAAAGCTGCATCCTTCCACCCTGCCATCTCTGCCAGAATCTCGGTTTTCTGGGTGCCCATTCTTTTAGCTGGAGAGCTGACAAGCTTAGGGCATGTGCTTCTGCCTCATGTGGCTGCCAGGGTGCCTAGGGACAAAGTAAGAGGGCATGGCCATCACCATTGGAAGAGAATTGTGGCTCACCATGTTGGTGAGACAGCCGAGCTGGAAAAGAGCTGAAACCCACACAAGCCATGTCTCCTGTCTCCAGCCCTGGCCCCGACATGCCATGTCAGCATGAATGGACCCACTCGGAACCATGAGCTGGTTCTGGATTCTGTGTATCCCCCTGCACATGGCTACAACATTTCTTTCTTTCTTTCTTTCTTTCTTTCTTTCTTTCTTTCTTTCTTTCTTTCTTTCTTTCTTTCTTTCTTTCTTTCTTTCTTGTTTCCAGGTTTTTTTTTTCATTTATTTGTATGAGTATTTTGCCCCCACATATGTCTCTGCGTTATGTGTGTGCCTAGTGCCAACAGAGACCAGAAGAGGGCACTGGGTTTCCTGGAACTGTCATTATTAGTTGTTATAAAGCCACTGTGGATGCTGGGAATGGAACCCAGGCCTCTTCAAGTTCTCAGCCTTCACTGCTGAGCCATCCCTCTGGGCCTGGGAGTGAGACTCTGTATCCTTTTCATTGAATTTTTCTTTTTCTCTTGCTGTTCTGGCATTGGGACCTTGCACCTGCTAGGCCAGCCACACCCTGGCTCTTGTTCTTCTTTCTCTGCAGCCCAAACTGAAGTGTGTTCTCTACAACTCTCTCCCACAGCTCGCCTTCCAGTGCAGGAGCGTCGTCTGTCCCGTCGTCAGGGAAGTGTGACGTGTCTCTGAGTGGCTGTGCAAGCAGACTGCGTGCTCATTAGGCCAGCACACGCACGTGTCTGCAGCTTCTCAGTATCGCATTCATTAATTCCTGGCTCCAGCGTGCGGGTGTAATTTAGTTCACATCTTAGCGTGAAGGGAGAGAAGGCAGCAGTCACTACACTACTGTCTGTGACTGTAATGGGCCAGAGACCTCGCCGGTGCGACTGGCAGCCAGGGAGAGGAGCAAGTCATTACCACTCCCAGCGAAGGAACAGGAGCACCTGCTCAAGCTCACACCGGTGGTGACAGTCACCATGTCCTCAGTCGTCCTGCTGTCCTGCTGTCCTCACAGAGCCCTTAGTGTGTGAATACCCAGGCCAAGTCACAGAGGGAAGCACACAGGGCGACAAAGTGCCAGAGCTGCAGCAAGCCTCGCCTGGCCGAGGAGGAAGCAGAACCAGGGTGTGGGTGGTGCCGCCAGAGAACACACGTGGCGCCCTGAACCCAGGCTACTCCACCCTTGGCAGCTGCGGCTCTTACTTGGTGACAGCAGCAAGGAAAGCCTGTGCTCCTTAAACCAAGGACAGCTCGAGCCATGCTTAGAGCGGGCCAAAGGATGTGTATGTGTCTGTGCATGTGTCTCTGTGTGTGTGTGTGTATGTGTCTGTGTGTGTGTCTCTGTATATGTGTTTGTGTGTGCATGTATGTGTGTGTGTTTCATATAGAATATTAAAATTAAAAAAAAATCAAAGTTACACTGAATAGTTCACAGCACAGTTTGTTGCCTTGTTTTTCTCTTTGTGGAAGCTGCAGGTAACAGTTCTGGCCCCAGGCCACAGGACCCTCCCACAGTGCTCTCTCTGCTCTGAAGGATCTGCCCTTCTGCCAACTTCTCAAGTCATCCAGTGTGCAGACTGGCTGGTCCTGTGGAAGCTTTGCTTCATTTCTGAAACCATCAGAATTCTGCAAAGCCAGAGATTCTCCAGGTACTGAGTGTTCATCTCTGTACATGAAGTACATCTAACTATTAAACTTTCTAGTGCTTTTTAGTTAGACTATTTTCAAGGTCATGTCCCCATCTCTTTACAAAGAATTAACACGAGCTGGGGCTATCTCAGGTCTAGTGTGCACTAGGCTCTAGGTCCCTTCTGCACTGTCGCATAAAACGGGCCTGGTGGTGCATGTAATCTCAGCACTGGGGAGACTGAGGCAGGGGGAATTCAAGGGAGGGCATCCTCCACTTCACAGTGAGGTTTGATAACAACCTGGCATGTGTAAGCCTCCATGTGTAAAGGGGAGGAGGGAGAGAAGGGATGAGGGGAGATGCAAGTACAAAAAGCAAGAAAAAAAATCAAAGTGAAGGAAAAGAAGAAGAAAAGAAAAAAGACCAAGATTGCTTGCTTGGCTAAACCTCAGCTGGGTCCCTGGGCACACTGGTCCACTTGGGCTTGTTTTTGCCTTCTAAAGACATTCGCAAACACTGGCACCAACACCGTTTCTCACAGCTCAGGGTGACTCTGGCCCTGAACATGCCTGCTCAAGAGTGCGCAAGGCCGTCGGAGGATGTGTGGTTTATTCCATCCGCAGTGAAGAGGGCCCTCCACACGGCGTCCACAAGATTCCGTCCCACTGTCAGTTTCCCCTTTCTGACCCCACGGAACCCCACTGTCCTTCTAAGACACCAGGTCTCTTTGTGGCAGTCACACTCCAGGGCAGGCTGGAGGTCGCAGCGCTGAAGTGTTGGGCTTCAAACCCAGGGAAAAGGCTGAGCCACCTACTTAACATAGCAAAGTGGACCTGGCCTCCAGGCTCTCCCAGCATCCCTCAGTCCCCACCGTTACCCAGGGGACTGGGCTGCTCTTCCCTATGTAATCAACCATATTGGTTACTACCCTCTTTGTACGTTTGGGCTTTTTGGCTGCTGCACCTGTTTCTCCTCTCTCCCCTCTCCTTTTCCCTCTCTCTTCTCCTCCCATGGCTCAGAGAAGTTTGGTCGTGTCCAGTCTGGACTCTCCCAGATGTCCCCACCTCTGACTATGCTCTCCCACATATCTATAATCATCATTCTCCTCCACCATACCTGGACAAGCCATCTCCTTTCATTTTTATTTCATCATCATCATCATTATTCACATAGTGCACAGCCCAGCAGGACCGGCATCAGCCCTTCATGGCTTTGACACTGTGGCTTGACGACAGAGCCTCACAACAGAAGAAAAAACACAGTTGGGGTGGAGAGAGGCCATCGCCCCAATGCCAAAGAGAGTTTCTTGCCTGGCAGATTGAGCTGAGACACCATCTTCCGCTCATCTGTGGCAGGAAGCTTAACTTCCCTTTTAAGAACAGAAGGAAGCATAGTGCCTTTTCTCCTTCATGCCTCTGGTCTATGTGCCCACCCCACAAGCCCATGATCCTCAGTGGTCTGAACTGTTTGGATGTGAAATGTTTGAACAACTTGGTCCTGATGGTGACATTTAAGGAATGTTGTGGAACCTTCTAGACTTGAAGACTACCTGGTAGGTACAAGGACACAGGTATTGGGCTTGTGAGTAATAACAAGCCACTTCCTGCCTGAGGCTTCCCACCTCCTGCCTAAGGCTTCCCACTTCTGGTATTCTGTTGCTGCCACCTCAAGTGCCAGCTACTCCCTGGAATTCCAGTCACAATGGTGTCTCATCGGATGTTTGGTTACAACAAAAAGAAAGCAAAACATGCCAGGTCTATTGAGGACACAGAGCATCATACTCCACAGTCCAGGCCTCCTAGGTCGCAGGTTTCAGGAGGATGAGCCAAACTTCACCCCTTGGCTCTGGCCCCATCATGGGCATTACTATGTCACTGCAGATGGTATTCGCTTCTGACAGGCAGGTCTTTCTCGGATGTCCTGGCACTGTGCCCAGGAGATAAAGATGCAAACAGGACAGATTCAAGCCACTCTTTCTTCTTAAAATAAGCAATCCATTTTTCAGGGAGTGAGAGCTATTTTTAAGTGCATTTGCTCCTTGGCAGCTGTTTCCAAAATGGCCTCACCATTCTAAGAAGCTATGATTCATCCCTGGGCTAGGCGAGGAGGGCTGGGGACATGGAAATTCCATCAGGAGTTATAAATGTCACAGCTCATGCTGGAGGCTCCCCAGCCCCTCTGGGAAGCCAGAAGAGAGAGAGTCTGCAAATTCCACAGCCAGTGGGAAACAAGAGCCAGCATTCAGCTGGTCATGGGTCAAGAGCTCTGGCCTTGTCCAGTGTGGGAATCAGACAGCAGCAACCTGAAGCCACAAGGTCTTGGGACTAACCCCAGCCTGCTGGCTACCAGGTCCTTGCAGCTGGGATCTTACAATGTCTTTGTTTCCATGTATTATTTAATTATTACTTTCTTTTCTTTTTCTGATGGAAATATTCTAGAAAACAGTAAAGTAGCTGTAAATTTTTTGAATTTTGTAATTATTTTCATATTTGGTATAAAAAACATTTTAAACAAATTATGAAAAAAAGAAAGCACCAATCAGCCGTGCGGTCCTCTTCCTTTTCTGAGCCCATCATTGTTTTCTGGCCTTATTCCCCTAAGGCCTACGAATGTCCTCTGCAAGCATTCCACCCCCAAGCTACACTCCATCTCTACCTTATATTACTTAAACTTTTAAAAAACTGTTATCCTGACTTCTGTTCACATGTGTGTTCACAAGAGTGTGGAGACCAGAAGAGGGTGTTGGATCCCCTGGAGCTGGAGTTACCACAGCCTGTGAGCTGCCTGATGTGGGGTACTGGGAAGTGAACTGGGGTCCTCTGGAGGAGCAGTACATATTCTTAACTGCTGAGCCAGTTCCCCAGGCCTCACTTTTAAATATGGAAACTCATCATGGTAGATGGACCTTAAGATAAGGTAACCATGACGACCATTTCATTAGGTGTGTTTCTGGGAAGGTCCATACACATGTTGAGAGGCCCAAATTTTGAAATTTAATTCCTGGGGCAACATGACCATGGTCCTGGGTAAAAGTTTAGACAAAGAAGCAGACAAGTTAAGACAGATCTGCCTGCCCAGCCTTGAGGGCCTTAAAAGATATCGTTGCTTGGCAACCAGACCAGAAGGCCAGCAGTCCCCCACCCAGATAGTCCTGCTTAATCAGCACGTAACAGGACACTCCAGGCACTGCTCATGATCAAATATTCCCCAGATGGCCAGGGCCGGACCACTCAGCCTTGGCGCCTAAAACAGACCTATTATTTTAAAGGTCAACTTCCCCAACGACCCTCTTACCCAATCCTGTAATGCCAAGGCTCAGACTTCCCCACTTGCGTTTTTCCCCTTCAAAAATCTTGTCCCCCTAGACTTTGGGGCCTCACTGCTCTTCTTCAACCAGGGAGGTTGTTGTGACCTGGGCTCGAGCTTGTAATAAAAGGATCCTCACGTGTTTTGCAGCAGAGTAGATTCCTGGTGGTTCTGGGGTTCTCATGAACTGGGCATAACAACGTGTACACATCTATCGTCTCACTTAGGCCTCTCTGTGTGGTGTAAGATGGACACCAACTCCTGCGCCTCCTGTTAGCTGGCTCCCCTTTACGTTCTTTTTCTCACCTTGACTCAGTTACCTTGATGACCAAATTGCAGGTTTTCTTTGATGGAAACATGAGAATTGATTTGTTGCCCTTATTAAATGGATACATCTGCAAACAACGAGATATGCTTCACCTTAATCCCAGGGACGTTCACATCAGCACTGACCGCTCTTATTTTGTGCATGTTTAAAATGTGTTTAGACAGGGCCTCAAGTAGCAAACAGTGGCCTTGAACTCTTCCTGTACCTTTGGAGAGCCTTGACCTTCTGTTCTCTTGCCTCTACTTTCCTTGTCTAGGATTATAGGCACAGACATGTTCCCCTGTACCAACCTCTCTAAGCCACTTCTGTGCGCACAGCTCAAAGGCTAGCATGCATCTTCAACACAATGTTCAACTTCCTGCTGTCTTCTTCCCACACTGAGCAAGGCTAGAGTACTTGATCCAAAACCAGCCAAGTGCTGACTCCTTTCCTTGGGCTGTGGAATTTTTGGACACTCACTTTGGACTTCTCAGAGTGACCCCCCCCCCCCGCCTGGGCTGTGGCCCTGGCAGGAGCCAGATATGTGTTTTCTGGAAATGAGAATGGAATTCGTAAAAAGTCAGATTCAACAACAAACCCCCTTCACCCTGCTGCTGTCTGGGAGATCCTCTCTGGGTGTGCATTTTACTCGCCAGCCCCTGCAGCAGCCTGGCAACTCCGTGAAAACCAGCTTGTAAAGGAGCTTCGAGGACGGCCTTCCCAGGGCCGTCAGACATTGCACACTGTGGGTTCCACGGCGTTCTCAGAAAAGCAGCATTTCAGAGCCCCCAGGGAGCGTGGAATTTCCCGTGGAGGATTTCCTGGGTTGTTTCTGCTTTGTTTTCTAGATACCATTTTAATCCTTCATTATAAAGTTTCCTAGAAAGCACCAGGGCCTTCCTTTCAGGGAAACGAACAAAGTGGAACCTATTTTTTTTTAAAGGGGAAATTAAAAACTTCCTGACAAAATTAGAAGTATTTACCCAGGCTCATGGGTGGGAAATAAATCTAGAAATTGTGAGTCTGGTTTGAGGTCCACAAGGGTCTTGAGAGACCGACTTGAGGCAGGAAGTAAAGAGAGTCCCGGAAAACGGGCTGTCAAATACCAGAGACAAGGAGCCAGTGGCCAGGTGACAATGCAGTGTGCCATAAGGCTGGCCAGAAGCCTCCAAGAGAACGGGACCTGGTGGGGAGAGGGGCAGAGCACAGGACAGGGCAGACTGGAAGGCGCCGGTTACTGTCCAGAGCGGAGAGCAGAGGGCAGAGCGGCCTCTTCCCTCCCGTCACTTTAGAGATGACCCCTTCTGCCTCTGACTCCTGGGAAGCTAAGGCAGCTAAGAGCAGTCATGCTGAGTGACACACGGCATGCAGATATGTGTACATGTGAATACACATAGTCTACATGCATACATGTATGTGCACACCATGGAGGGACACCCTGGAAGTGACAAGACGAAGCGACGTGGTACAGGCACAGGCTCTTTTGCCTCACAGGGACAATCTCCAAGCACTGCAGTCTGCAAAGGAAGTGGGTCCCGAGCCGCTGCTGATGCTGGCCTAGAGGGCCCGGGGGATCGGAGCCCACGGCAGACTGTGTGGGAAAGTGGTCGTTCCTCACTTGGATTCTCTGCAACCGCTGTCCTAACTCTTAACTGTGGGAAGGAGAGGCCGAGGGCGTGAGGAGGCCCCCTTCTGACCTCCACAGTGTTTGAACATGCTCCCGTGGGGGCTGGGCCTGGCCTGCACTTTCTTTTCCCAGCTTTGGCTCAGGGTTGGGCTCCCCAGGAGGCTGAGAACAACAGAACCAAACAACAGGCCCCTTGTTCTAGGCTGGCATGGGGAGCAGAAGCATGGTGTTCTAGGAAGGAATGAACACATCCTAGTGGCCAAAGCAGGGCCCTCCATCCCTGGCTAGAGCTGAACACTCCAGCACACCCTTTAGAAGCATGGGCTTCCCAAGAAAGACTGCTCAAAATGAAAACTCAGTGCACAGCAGAAGTAATCAAAAAAGTAGAAAAAAGCAGCATAAAGAATGGAAGAAAATATTTGCAGATTTTGTATGTGATAAGAATTCTGTGTCCAGGGGCTAGTGAGACAGCTAACAGGTAAAGGAGCCTTTTGCCAAGCCTGAGGACCTGGATTCAGTCCCTGGCACCTACACGGTGGAGGAAGAGAACCAATGCCTAAAACTTGTTCTCAGACTGCCACACATACGCTGTGAAACACATGTGTCTACACTTTTGCACACACACAATAAATAAGTAAATGTAATGAAAATTAAGAGATTGATATCCAGAATGTATAAAAACAGAACTTAAAAGAAGAGTGACTTAATTTGAAAAGATGGGTAACAGTCTTTAGAGACATTTCCCCAAAAATTACGTCTGAGAGTGGCCAATAAAGATACTCAGGACTGTCAGTCACTGGATGTATGTATGTCAAAACTGTGGGGAATCCTACAAGCCAGAATTGTCAAAACCAAACAAAGCGGAACAAGGCTGTTGGCGTGGATACCCGGAGAAACGGGATGCTTCTGTGCTCCCGGATAAGGTGAAACGGAGCAGCGGCTGTGGGACACTTCCACAGCGACTCAGGAAGGTAGCTGCTGGGCAGGCACAAGGACCTGTGCTCAGACCCTCCACCCTCGTGCACAGCCAGGCACAGCAGTGTGCGCACGTGTCCCCATGCTGGGGGTGGAGGCAGGCGTGCCCTGAGCCTTCCTGACCGCTGATCTGCCTGAAGTGGTGAGCTCCAGGTCACTGAAGGGACCTTGTCTCTGAAATTACGGTGGAGAGTGACAGGAAGACACCCAAGCGGACCTCTGGTTTCTACACGTGTACACACAAATGAAAGGTGGTGTTTGCACACCCACACATACCACACACACTCCCCACATACCCAGACACAGGCACAGCATCCTCCCCAGCAGTTAAACAGGGGTCGTTACACACGGAGTGACACAAACACCTGTAGACATGTCCGCCCAAAGGAGGACCAGCTATCGAAGGACCAATGAAGAAATTACACACACAGTGGATGGACGTTTGAGAGTGAATAAAGGGACCAGTGCACCCTACAAAGCAGATGAACCACAAAAAAAAAAAAAAAATCTATGCTGAATGACAGTATCTAGGCTCGTAAGTTCCCTCGTCGTATGACTCCACGCGTTAAACACACACAACACCCAGGAAAGACGGACGTGAACAGAGGACTCGTAGGTTTTTGTCGCTGCTGGCCAGGGCACTGCTTGTTAGTCAGGGGCTGCCTGTGCCAGGACGAAGGCTACAGAACCACACAGCGTAGCTGGTGGCACAGTGCGGTGAGTGCTTAGGCTGCCACCGTCCAGCCAGCCACACATCCGAGGAACCGACAAGAAGAAATCAGCACTGCCGCCATCAGCTGGTGAGTGCCAGCATATGCCTAGTGAGCGTGGCTGCTTCTGCCCACATTTGGGGGGTATAACCCCCCCACTGTCGTTGGTGATCCCCAAGGACGGTTTTGATTTTCTGACAATCCTTGCTTAATTCACTCTGGCAGCCAACACCTCACTGTGTGTTCTCTGAGGTCCTAGTCAGTAACCTGAGAATACCAAAATAATTCAAAATGACTACCCAAACCAGGGGAACGCGCCAGCCATTCTGGTGTCTTTTGTGAGTTAGTGTCTTCCTCTTCTTGTTGGCTCTCTCTCAACTTCATAGCATAAAAACGTGTTCTTGCTGCATGCTAATCACCTGTGGAGAAAGGCCCTTAGTTTGCTGTCACCAGGTTATCAGCAGCAGAATGATGGTTGGGGCCCAGCAGGTGAAATGCTTGCTGCTGTGGCGGCTTGGATAGGAATGGCTGCCACAGATTCACGGCTTTGAAGACTTGACCGTCGGCAGCTGCACTATTAGGCTGTGTGGCCTTGTTGGAGTGGGTGTGGTCTTCCTAGAGGAAGTGTGTCGCTGGGGGGCCTTTGAGTCCCTTGCTCACACTACCCCTGTGTTGTACATGGTCCCCTTCGGCTGCCTGTGGATCAAGCTGCAGATCTCTCGTCTCCTCCAGCACCGTGTCTGCCGCATGGCAGCATCCTTCCCACCGTGACGAGAGCGGACTGAAGCTCTGAAACTCTGAGGCAGCCTCCTTACCTATTCCCCTTCATAAGCGTTGCTGTGGCCATGGTGTCTCTTCACCAAAATGGAGACCCCAACTAAGACAGTGCACAGGCATGAAGAGCCGAGAGCTGATCCCGGATCGCAGAGGAAGGCTGGGCTCAGCAGCCGTGCCTGCACCTCTCGAACTGGGAGGCAGAGACAGGAAAATGCCTGAGTTCACTGCCTGGCTGTCAGGGTGCACTGAGGTACACTGTCTGAAAAGATAAGGTGGAAAGGAGACCGTGGAAACATCTCTGACGTAGGGAGGGGGTGGAGGAAAGGGGAAAAGGGGGAGGAGGGCTGGGGGCAGGGCTCTCGACTTGTGGTTGGGTACTCGAGGCTTGGGCACTGTCTCCATTGCTTTCACTGTTGCGGTGACAAAATATTCTAATAAGGCAATTAAACCAAAGGTTCCCTTTGGCTGCGGTTCGAGGTTCAGGGCACTGTGTCAGGGAAGTCAAGGACAAGGAACGACATGGTCACATGACAGGAAGAGCCCGGGTGCTCAGCTGGCTTTCTGTCACACAGCGGGACCCAAGGCCTAGGAACCAGGCCCTCGGTGTGGGCCTCCTACCCCAGGTAACCTAACGAACAAATCCCTAACAGGCACGGCCAAGCCATGACTCCTAGTGATTCCTGGTGTGCCCTGCTAAATCTGCACAGTGTGTGTGTGTGTGTGTGTGTGTGTGTGTGTGTGTGTGTGTGTGTG
>NW_026593947.1:3245414-3272248 GCF_907164565.1 Psammomys obesus
GTGTGTGTGTGTGTGTGTGTGTGTGTGTGTGTGTGTGTGTGTGTGTGAGCGTGAGAGAGAGAGAGACAGACAGACACAGAGATACACAGAAGGGGAGGGGGAGAGGAAGAGAGAGAGAGAGAGTAAGAGAGAGAGAGGGAGAGAGACAGAGTCAGGGGTGCTCTAGCCCCGGGAGGTACGCTGAGGAAGCCACGTCCACAAAAGAGAAGATAGTCATGGACTGGACCAGGAGGAAAAGTGGGATCCCAGAGAAGACATGGCCCACCCCAAGCTGGGCTTGAGGGACATCTTATCATGGCTGGGGAAGAGGACCATGTCAGCAGGCTAGCTCATGGAAGGCGGGAGAGAGCAGGGCTGCCGCAGACCCTTGAATCTCAGTGCTCATCCTCCTCTCTGCCTCCACGTCCCCACCTTCCCACGGCTTCTCCTGAGCCTGCTTGACCAATGGCTGCTCCTCTCTGCTCATGGTTTACAGATGGACAATAAAACCTTACCACTCCCAGCGTGCAATGGATAGATTGGCAGAAATGTTATTTTCTATTTTTTTATGGCTCTCTAAGATAAAAAGTCTTTCCCAGGGAGGTACCATTATTCTTGGACAGTCTTCTATTTTTAAAATTCGGGCCAGATCATACGTCTTGCTTTGGAGTTAGGTCAAGGAAGCTGCGCTCCAGCCCACGCTATTTATAAACCCTGTCTGCACAGAGCGTGCGCTAGGGCAGGATTTGTTTCTGGGGTTATCTCGTCACCGTGGACAGAGCTCTGGTGTCCTGCCTCTTGATGTTGGTTGGTTTATTGGGTTTATGGCCAGATTTAAAAGCTGGCTTTCTGGCCTTTCATCTTAGAATGTTTTTGTAACAGAAATCAGGGCAAAAAAAGGGGGAGGGGGAGAGAAAGAAAAGAACAGGCAGCTCATGTCAATATGCTTAGGCTGATAGCAAATAAATTCATGTTTTATGGAGCAGGATTCGATTATAAACAGGAACACATCATCCATCTGTCCGAAGCCCTTCCAAACTGTAATTACCACACTGTGCCTAATGGCGGTGGCTGGTGCTGACACTGGCCAAGAGGGTCGTATCCCCTGGGGTCCCAGGGCTCAACCACAGCTTCCTCATTACTAGGACCAGTTTTACAGTGACAATTAGGGACAATTAGCATCAGAAAACAAGCAGCTCTTTCCTGGATAAATAGCCTCTGGCTTGGTAAGGTACTTTAGCAATGGTGGCTGCCTCAAGCCAGCAGAGGGTTGGAAAGTTCCTTTCCTGAAGCAACAGGAAACAAATTCAACACCCAAGAGAGACACACAGGATCCAGAAGTAGGTTCTTCCTTGCGGAGAGTGGAGAGCACTTCCGGGTGCTTCACCCAGATGTCTACAGGGGGAATGCCGGAAGGTCAAAGGAGAAATCAGAGCCTGCTTCTGGGACAGCATGAACCCTGAACTCACGTGACGAGGGCACTAACCCAGAAACACTCTTTCCCGATGCCCAAGAGGAAGGAAGGCCTGCGTCCAGCTTTTGAGCTAGAGGCGTGAGCGCTGGGGTTACGGCAGAAGGGGACACTTTTCCCCTCCCCCTGCACTTGGACTGTAATCTCTCTGTTCACCTTCCAGAGCTCCTGTGTGATGGATTCCTGGCAGAACATCCCCCCGCCCTGCAAACTGGACAGACGTACAACCAGGCCTGGTGCGCCCCACTTCCTCAGCCCCCACGGTTGTTGCCCTGTCTGCCCTGTTGACCCCTCAGGACCAAGTCCAGTTTCTTGCACCCTCTTCGTTAACAACTGAATCCCTCCGTGGCCTCCCATGTTCGGGTCCTTGTGCTGGGCCAGCGAAAGCGTGGGCCAAGTTCCAGCGCCTCTGAAACCCCACAGCCTGCCCACCAGGCCCTGGATGACCTGGACGACTCTTCAGGGGCCGAGCCCACGTGTGGGTGTGGAGCTCTCGATGGGGGCTTTCCCCTCTCACACCCGTCTTCAGGGCTCTGGCTCTTTGCCCATGATGAACTGCAGTGGGCGGTGACTCATAGCTGGAGGCGGGGGGTGCTTAGACGGCCAAGAGCAGACCGATCAAGCCAGTGTCCCCTCAGGTCCTCAGACAACACCCTTCCCCTTCTCTTCCTCCTCCTTAGCTGTCCCAGGGTCAACACCAACGCCAAGCACAGTCAGTAAGCCCGGAAGCTCACTCTTCCCAGAGGAGCCGTGTGTCTGAGCTGTAGGAATGCTCACCCTGACCCCCTGGGAGGTACAGGGGTTAAAACAGGAGCTGCTGGGTGGTCTGGCTGGGTGTCACATCTCTGCCTGGATGTGAGCTTGGGTGTTGCCATTTCAGTCCATGCGGGGCCCAGATGTAACTGAGCGCAAGGGACTTTTTAGTCTGTCAGGGGTACTTTGGGTGATGCTGGCATATTTAGAAATGTTCTTCCCACCCCACGATAGGTGACCGAGAATAAGGCTGGAGAATTGGGAGCAGAGCTTGTGAAGGAGTCGAGCGGACTCAAGCTAGACGTAGTGATGAAAGAAGACGGGAGAGCATTCTGGGGGCTTGGTAGGTGAAGGCGAGCAAGGGGCCCAAGGCCAGTGTGGGAACTCCTGTGGCTGGTCAGCCCTCCGCATGACCAGCATTGGTGGGAGGTGTCCAGGCAGCTGGAGACAGGAGGAGGAAAGGTTCTTTCCACTCCGTCACGGAAATTTCCAGCGCTTGTTCTCATGGCAAGAGTGCCAGCAACAGTGCCAGCTTCCCAGCTCTGCAGAGCGCTCTTCGTCCCGAGGGTCTCCTCTGCTTCTCTGTCCTCCTTTGGCCATCTCCATCCCCACCAAGGGCTCAGCAAGACTGTGAGGCTTGCGGAAACAGCACGCAGCCATGTTTCTGTCGGATGGTTCTTAAAGAAGCTTGCTCTGGTGGTCAGGTCGCTATTGGCTTCTAACCCTTTGTACAGGGAGAGAGTTTTCCCATGTCACGCACAACTCCAAACACCAAGCCCAGATGCTGATTTTACTTTGTGATTGTATGTGTGTGTATACATGCATCAGTGCACACACACGTTTGCAGGTGTGAGCGTGTACGGGAGGGGACACGTGTTTGCAGGAATGTGCAGACGTCTGTGTGTGAATGCCGCCATGTGGTTGGCCTAAGCTGCTGACGGTGGCCTCCTGACCAGGCTCCACTTCCATCCCCTGCCTTCCTTCTGTCTGAATGGCAGTCAGCGGCCAGCGTACTGCTTGAGAACATAATTCAAACCACGTTTTGCTTCTGCTCAGAGCATTCCAACAGCTCCTGCCTGGTTCAGCTCAGAGTGAAAACAGAAATCCTGAAATCCGAAATCTGCTTCAGCTGGCCCCTGCTCTCCCTCACTTCGAACCATGCCGTCTGACCAGGGCCACCCCTAGCAGGACTTAACAGGCATTCTCTGAGTGAGTTAACTGCTTGTCATCCTTAACACACGTAGGAAAACAAGGTTATCTGGACTAGCTCCCTTGCCTGAAGCCACTGACAGCCATGTCAGGCTCACATGGATGCAGCCTTCCAAGCCGAGCCATTGGATTAGCCCTTCCCAGAAGGGTTCCTGGGATTCTGCAGCTGGAAGCACTTTAAAGTCTTACAAGCTACACCCCATCCTGAGAGTTCTCTCAGGTGGGCGGTCTTTGTAGCTAAGGCTTTAGACTGTCTGTAGCTAGCCCTCCATGGAGAGCAATCTTACCCTAACTTAGGCAGCCCAAGGATGGAGCAGAGCTGGCTTAGTACATGGTCAGGGGGATGCCATGACCAAGAAAACACACAGACTGTTTCAACACGCTGCCTTCAGAGGCCTTGAACCCGTGGCCCAGGAACTCATGTGTACATGGGAAATGCTTCTAGCACCTGTCTCTCAGGCCACGCCTCTGGATCACACAGAGCCTTGGGCTGGGCTTGAACAGCCCCTGCCACCCACAGTGAGTGAGCTTCTCATAAATTATTCTTTCTGATCCCAGCAGAAGCCACAGGCTTGGGATTAGTTGGATGATATCATTGCCTAAAATTCGAGGAGGAAAAGGTCAGTTTTCATCAGCTAAATGTCAAGCAACGAGCTTGATAGATTGCTTTTACTGACTAGCCCAAATCAATAGGCTGTTAAGTCATCTTGTTGACACTGATTTAATCAATGTCATTGGATTCAAAGGGAAGAAAGCAGATTGTAACACCAAGTTTTAGCCATAAGAATCCATTCTCAGGCTTGGTCCCTGCTCGTCATCAGCCCCACTGCCATCCTCAATAAGTCCCATGGCAAGCATTCGTACAGCCCCAGCTCCACGGAAGGACAGTGAGCTTCAGAAATGTTTTACATGGATCACCCAAGATCATCCTGGTGGTAACTGGTCATCCGTCATGGCTACTTGCTTGAAAAAGCTGCCAGACACCGGGCCCCTGGAGAAAGCAGAAGAGGAAAGGCAGCTTTGAGAGACCCCGGATTACCAGCAGGCCAACCTTCAAGCACATTTGCTTGACTGTCCAGAAGTTTGCCTGTGCTGCCCAGGAGCAAAAGTGAGTCTGGAAGTGGCAGGCACGGCCGCAGGGGAGTTGTTTCTTTGGGGTTTTATGCTTTGAGGCTGGAGCTGGGGCTGGAAGAGCTGTGGGGTACCCGGCCCAGCTGCTGTGTGTCTGAAGACATTTACTTCACTGCCTCTGTGACACTCACCAAAGCCCCTGAGTGTCAAACTTGAAAGGTTCCTTAAAGGGCACTGTCCTCTGAAGCCTGGACCCAAAGCTGCCTCCTGCCTCTCCTCCTCTGGTTCTCGGTGTCATGGCAAGCATGAATGGATTATCTTTGCTCCCCACAGCTGCGGCCCCAGTCTGGCCCCAGGTCAGTCTCAGCACCTGCCCCTCACCACACCCTCCAGTCCAGAGGCCTGGCCAATTTGAGCAGAGAACGCACTCTGATATCCCTTTTCCTTGTTCACTACTTTTTCAACAGGCTGAGAAGCCAGTTCCTCTCCCAGGGTCTCTGATGTCTCCCTTGATGAAGGGGACAGCCATAATGAAACTTAGGGGGGGAAATCTAACCAATGAAAACAGAGTTCAGGTGCTATTTCAGGTTCTTAGCAAGCGTGATGAACAGGGTGGCCTCTGGACTTACAGAGGCGGCCAGTCCTGGAGGCCTGGCACACCCGCCCAGAAGGCTGCTCTGGGTTGTGAAAAGTGCCCCAGCCTCGTCTGCAAGAAACAGCACCACAGGGAGCTCCACAGTCAGATCCGAAGCTGAGGCCCAGAGCAATCAGGGAGACGTAGGACCTGTGGCACCTGTGGGCGGCAGAGCTGGGCATCACCAGCTAAAGGACCAAGGACATGGTTTGGCAGTCCCCAGGTTGGCTGACTTCACTCTCAAATCGAGATCAAAGTTTATCATTATTGGTAACTGAAAGTCACAGCAAAAACAAACGAAAGACTCAAAATGGTTAGCACAGGAAAAAAAAAAATCTGTATTTCAGCTTATTTTACAGTTTTGCCTGCTTCCACCTGTTCTTGAGAGAGCTGGAAGCTGGTAGGTGGGACACAAAGGTTTTTATTCTTGGGTCTTTTCAAGGTCACCTTCTCCTGACTTTGTCTCAGCATCTGTCACTATCTGGGTGACCCTGGACAAGTCCATTCATCTCCGTGGCTCAGTTTCCCTCTTTGCTAGAGAGCAGGGTTGGTAGACTTGATAGACGAGATGTGGGTTGGATTTAGAGTCGCCATGGAAACACGCCTCTGCATTTTCTAGATTAGGTTTGACTGAAAACATCTGGGATTCTACCTAAATTGAGGCTTTTGTATGTTTCTTCTAAGAAAGATGAGAAAAGCAGTGATGGACAGGGACGTGCTGGTTAGCGGAGTCCCCTTCTGGAGTCAGCAAACCACTTCAATATGGGCAGGGGAGGGTGGTTGGAATTAGGAGGTCTGCAAAACATGAAAAGAGGATTGGTCTCGCCTTCACAACACTCTGATACATCTAAACGCTTCTTGTCAGAGGCACCGGAATAAGATTCTGATGGTTTAAATATGCCCAGCAAAGGCCTCAGTACAGAAAACAAAAGAACACTTGAAATCCAGGCCCATGGGCCAATGCCCCCAGATTCACTGCGCTCACCCCTAGAGGCCCCCACAAGCTGGGTCTGCCAAACTCCCCGGGCAGCTGCCCCACCCTGCCTTCTGACCGTATCCTGGTCTGCGTGCTCCCTTCTTTGGGGTGTCACGAGCACAAATGCTCTCAGATGAGTGAGGCTTTGTGTCTCCATAATAAAACCGGCGCTTTATTTCCCACAGAGGAAAGGTTTGGTGTGATGGTTAAGCTTTGCCTTCAGTTAAACAGGATTTAGAATCGCCATGGAAACACACCTCTGCATTTTCTAGATTAGCTCTACTGGGATGGGACGGTCCACCCTAAGTGCCACAGGCCGAGTCCAGACCGAATAACGAGGAGGTGAGCGGGGCACCAGCGTCAGCTCTCTCTGCCTCCTGCAGATGGGTGCAGCGAGCTGCCTCACTCGCTGGCTGCCTTTCTCCACCTGATGGGCTATGTCCACGAACTTTGAGTCAAAATGAACCCTTTGCCCAGAGTTTTTGTCAGGAATTTTATTGCATCAATGAAAACCAAATACAGCGACCCGGACTTTCTCTGCCTGGTTGCCTGATGCTGAAGAGCTGGCCTGCTTTGAGTTGCCTCGTTTGTGTGTATGTGTGTATGTGTGTGTGCCATGTGTATACAGGTGCCCACAAAGTTCAGAGGGCACTGAATCCCATGGAGCTGGGGTCTTCACTTGAGTCCTCTGCGGGAGCCTCAGCCATTCTCACCCCTGAGCCACCTCTCCAGCTTATTGGATGGTTGCTTCAAGCATTATCTTGAGACCCTACAAACCTTTTGCTTGCTTGCTTGTTTCAGGAGCTTTTGAGACAAGGTCTTGTTACATAGCCCTGGCAAGCTTGCTACTCACTATGAGGTCCAAGCTTCCTCCCTCAGGTTGTGGCTCCCCTGTGCCTGGTTCTCTTTATGACTTGAAAGAGGCTGGGCTTCTTTGCACGGTTTCAGTTCATCTTCCTTACTAGCTTTACCTAACATTCTCATGAAACATCAAATGTTTAAGAATAAAGCCTCATATCCCAACAAGTCGTCATGGCACAACCATGCTCTCCTTACATCTTGTTTGAACGAGCACAGTTGGCCTTTGGTCATACACTGATGAGAAGCCACCAACAGTCAGTGCCGTGCCTTGGTCAGCTTTGTGCCTTGATGGCTATTATCCCCTCTCCCTTCTATGCTTCCCCTCTCCCTTCTGCCCTCTCCCTCCCACTTCTACCCTGCCCCCTCAGTTTGATTGTAGTTACAGTTCTTATTTTGGATAGCTTGAAAGAAAAAATAAAGGAATCTGCCAAATGTGAAAAAGTAGAAGCAGGTGGCTACAAGCACCTGGCCAGCATGCCAGAGCACTCAGTTGTGTGGCTGTGTACCTACAGGATGGACCGTACCATGGCTCAGAAGCTCAGCATCTTTGCTTCTGGATGAAGGGCAAACCTTGAAGTCATAACCTGCCTGTGTGCACATCTTTGATAATTCTCCAAGCTCAGGCCTCCCCTAGAACCCTGCCTGTCCATGGCCTGGTCCTCCTCCCCATCATTCCCCAGTAGATAGATGCCCTGAAGACAGACACCTCATGGAGAGAACAGTTGGCTCCATTCTGTGCATGGCCCCCCCTCTGAGTGGCTTCTTGGAGAATCAGCTTCAAGGGAAGGGCAGGGGAAAAACCAGTGTGCAGAAAAGCTTGCTGGGTGCCCTGGCATCCACAGAAGCCTCCTTGGCATTCTGGTAGCTGCCTGGAGTCATGGCATCAAAAGCAGGCTTTTCTATGCCACACTTCAGGACCAGACGCCAGATGACTAAGGCTCACAAGAGAGTCCAAAAAGTCAAGAGTGAAAGAAGATTTCAGTACCCAGAGAAACAGAGAGACTTTGGAGAAAATAGGTTAATAAAAGGAGCAGAAAAATATAAGCAAAATAAGCCAGTGTGAAGGCGCATAGCTCACGTCCCAGCACTCAGGTGGCGAGGCAGGAGGTGAATCAGAAACACACAGTCTTTCTGGTTTTTTTTTTTTTTTTTTTTTTTTTTTTTTTTTTAATAGGGCTTACTCAAAGCCAGCCTGGGATACATGAGACCTGTCAAAAACAAAACAAAACAAACAAACAAAAAAAGAACAAAAATATGTGTCATTTCCAGGGATTACATGAGTCACTGTGTTTGGAAATGAGAAGGGGGGAAAATGCAATCAGAGAATGAGAAAACTTCACAGTTTAGTTTAAAATGACAGCCAAAAAAGAAAAGTGCAGTACAAGAGTTGCAGAGATTGTCAACAGAAGTGCCAGAATATAGACCAAACTATCCAGAGCGAACAGAAGAAAAGATATGGGGATGCAGAGATGACTCAGTCCATCCTAGCGAGAGCACTACCGAGACATTGCCAAGAAACCAGACCTTCCTCCATCAACAAAATGCACAGGAAAATTCCCTAATCGGAAGAGACACCCACCCCACACACAATGCCAGCCATGTGCTGAGAAGGACTGAGCCTAAGAACACCTCGGGTGAGCTCCTGGGACGGGAGGGTGGATGTGAGATCCCAAAAGCCCCGTGGGAAGAGGAAAATGAGCCAGAGTTGGCTGGATAGGGTCATCACAGGAAGCCACACCACAGGAAGCCACTGACATATAACTTAGTGTTGGGAAGATGACTTTAGCAAGTCGGAGATACCAGGGAACAAAGGCCATCTGAGCATCCTGCAGGCGGAGAGCAGATGGTGTTGGAATTATGGAGATGAGCCCATAAGCCTTTGCAAACATCCCAGAGAAGCAAGCAGAACCCCAGCCCGAGCTCCCAAATTAAGTGCCTGGGGAGAGTCCCCGAGAATGGAGAGGATGACCTAGTGTCTGCCGACCCCTGCTGAGTGTGGGTCTCATGAATAGCCCAAAGTGCTGACGAGAAGGGCACCTTTCCCTCATTCCGCCTCAGGGTAATGACGCTACAGGAGGTGAGAATGTCTTCCAAGGCCCTCAGGCTGGAGAGAGACACAGTCTCAGTCACGGAGAGCTAGGTCAGGCCCGGGATAGGTAACATGGTGCAGCTGCCGGCCACTGGATGACTCCGTAGCCCAGGACCAACCTCGAGAGGTCAGAGCTTTTCATTTTCAAATTCTCGTATGTAACTAATATTTACTGAGCAGCAACCGAACCAGTGGTATCCTTAAGTGGAAATTAGGTGGTGAGCAGGCAAAACCCCTGCCTTCTCAGATAAAAGAAGAAACATCAGGCAATAATCTAAAGAATACAAGGAAAACATTAGTTAAAATTCCAAGTGAAGGGCCTGCATATATACCCTCAGCACTCAGGAGGTGGGGGAGAGCCGTCAGAAATTCAAGGTCATCCTCAGCTATCAAGGGAGTCTGCGGCCACTCTGGGATCAGCAAGACTGTAAATAAAAGTAAATAAAAGAATAAAAGGTCTTTCTATAAAGTAGAATGGGCTGGGGGTGTAGCTTAGTGGTGGAACACTTGCTTACCAAGGTGCTGGAGTCATCTCCAGTATAGCACTACACAGAGGGAGGGGAAGGAAGGGGAAGGAGGGGGATGATGGAGCAGAAGGATGGGAGGGGAAGGGAAGAAGGAAGAGAAGAAGGTTGAGAAGGATGAGTGGCAGGGGTGTGGGGAACTGGAAGATAATTGTGAGCTGAAAGGGTGGAAGGAAGCACTCTGAAGGAGCAGGGATAAAGAGAAAGGAAGAAGAAAAGATGAGGTGCAGGAACAACCAGAGCCCAGGAGACCATCAGGGCCTCTCCATCCCGTCCCCTTCCTGCTCAGACTGAAATCAGCAGCCTGTGGCTGGGACTCCCTCTACCCGTCAGAGAGTTTCTGTGGAGCAAGAGCTCGTTGGCCCACAGAATCTCGATAATCCCTTACATCCTCAGCATCTGGTAGCGAACTGCCTCCCAAGACGGGCGCCATCTGATCCCAGCCACGAGCTCCGTGCCTTCCAATTAGTAGCAGAAATCACTACACTTGTGCCAGTGACCCCGGTGTGGCCTCCGCCCTCGCAGCCATGTGGTCCTTTCTTTCTAGATTCCAGTGTCAAGGAAAAATAGTAATACCACTCAACAGATAATACGAGATCATAACAAATACTGAACCCTCCTGCTGGAGGAGCTTTAAGAAAGCACCCTCTTGGGGAAAGAGGGATCCAGGAGCAGAAATCCCGTGTGCAAAGACGCCGACACCAGAATCCCAGCATCGCTCCCAGATCAGCTCTGCTGCTTGAGCCTTTCCACACGCAAGCCAGACAACGTGACAAAGCTCCTTCTGCCGAACTCTACTATTTCCTGTCATGTGGCCTGCGAACAACTCTGCGACCACTGAAAGCTGGTGTGTCTCTGGGCAGCTTTTCCCAAAGAGTAGTAGAGGGAACAAGATAACCAAATTTGTCTCTTGAATTCTGTCTCCAACATGGAGCTTTCAGCCCTGGAATGGGGAGAGATAAAAATCTCAACTGACTTTGTTGATTAATGGGAATCATAGTCCTAATACGTCAGCCCTGTCCAGTTGGGCTCACACTTGTGTAGAAGCCCAGTCCCCGGAGAACTGAAGAACTGACTCTGAGGCCAGCCTGGGCTACATATTTCTAGGCCGGCCTGAGCTGCAGAGTAAGACTCTGTCGTAATTAATTACTTGATTAACTAACCAATTCCTTTGTGACTAGGGAAATGGGAAGTGGTGGGGAAGGCCAGAGAGGTGCTGGCCCGTGGGGACAAAGCCCGAGCCCCTGCCACGGGGAACTCCATCTGTGGCCCCTTCTGATGTAGAGGGGGAGTCTGGGGGAGTGGGACAGGTTACCTTCATGCAGATGGCGCACACGCAGACACTCAGGCGCACGCACACACACACACATGCATGATAAGATAAATGAATGAATGAATGAATGAATGAATGAATCATTTTAAAAGAAGAAAACATAGACACACAGAATGACAGAAGAAAGCCCAAGAACAGCCACAGTGGCGGCATGATGCGTGTTACGACAGAACACGGTCATACTGCTGGTAGTTGTTAGGTCACAGGAGTGTGTGTGTGTGAGTGTCAGGGGTGGTAGAGCACACACAGACAAGTACTTTCCCGAGACTCCACTGTTGTCTTGTGGACTCTGTGGGTGCTACACATGTGAGGTGCACATACATGTAGACAAAACACCCGCACATTAAAAAAAAAAAGAGAGAGAAGGAACCCACAGAGAAGACTGAGAGATCAGGGTTACTTATCAGTTGACATAGGACCTGTACCTGGAATATACTAAGTTTCAGTAAAACCACAAAAATAGGAAACTCCGTGTGGTGGTGAAAATAAGCTCATTGTTTGAATGTTGGTGTCCAATTGGTACAATTGTTTGGGAAGGATTAGGAGGTGTGGCCTTCTTAGAGGAGGGATTTGAAGGTCTAGAAGCCCACATCATACTCAGTTAGCTGGCTCCCCTCTCTCTGCCCCATGACTGTATCTTCAGATGTGACCTCTCAGTTCCAGCCCCAGTAAGGTGCCTGCCTGCTGCCTGCTGCCTGCCATGCTCCCTGCCACAATAGCCTGCAGTTGTGAGCCCCAAATCAAACATTCTTTTATAAGTTGCATTGGTCATGGTGTTTTGTCATGGCAAAAGAAAAGTAACTAAGACATTCAACATCCTCCTTGCTCCACAACAAGAAATATTGAGCTAATGGTTTATTAAATTAGAGCGTGGTGACATGGTCAAAGACAGAGGGATAATTCCACATGTGCACAACCCTGACCCTAAAGAGCAAATTCCTGGGAGAATCAACTTAAAAATAAAAATTGGTTACACAGTTTAAATATCTGCATACATTTAAGAGTTATGAACAATATCCCTAATGATTACAGATATTGAAAATCAATACAAAATACCATTTCAGAAGAGAAGTGAGAAAGATACAAAATTACTGAAGAAAACATGTATTCTTCCATAGCGGAGGCTTCCCAAAAGCACATGGTTATTCCCCTGAGGAATACAAAGAAATTAGACACCACACACGTGCCCAGCCACCTGCACCCACAGGCTCTGGGACACTCCTACAGCCTCATCTGGTTCGCCTGACAGGAGCAATGCCTGCTCGGCTTGCTGCTTCAGCCTGCCCTGGACTGGTTCTCACCTACACGTGGCCTGTGCACCGGAAAGTTGGTTGGAACACCAGCTGTGAGGCCCCGGTAGTGCGGTTTACTCGAGGTCGGCACATGGGAGCCAGGCAGCAGAAGCAGAGCAGCCACTGAGGTTAGCAAACATGGAAACTGGTCCAGGCACGTCAAGACGTGGGGCTATGGTGACACTAACATGCTCCAAATGGTGGACCGGCTGTGGACAGACTTCTGTTATCTGGACAGAGGTCAAGGACTATTGAGCACCATCGGAGCAGTCAATAGGAACAAAAATCAAGACAGTGTGGGAGAAGAGACTCCAAAGGCAGAGGCCATTCAGCAGCAAACATGCGAAGTGTAATCACAATGGAAGTTTAGAGGTGGGACCACACAGACCCCAGGCAGGGCCTTCTCTGCATGCTGAATCTTACAGGGAGGACACTGCTGGTTACTAAACGAGATTAGCAAGTAAGTCATTGGCGGGACAGCTTTAGTTAAGATTCTTTCCATACCACACACTAGCAGAAGTTTGGATGTAAACATTCAAAAGTGAGGGCCACGCTATCAAATGTAAATGAAACACCTAATATTATCATTCATGCATAGAAGCAACTGAGGGGGGATCCCACTCCCAGGAGAAGAGGCAGATGGAGAAGTCGGGGTTTGTTTGATGATGTGGCCTGGTGCTGATTGCTCATCAATTCAGAGATGAAAACAAGGGGGCGGATCACCATGGAAAAGCTCCCTTTAAACACAATTGTAATTGAAGTGTAACGTTCACGGAGACAGGTGCGTGACGGTGAGTGTGCAGTCATTACTGTCTCCCGAGCAGAAAGGGGCTGTTTCCCAGCTCCCACCACACACACCGGATTTGACTTACTTCAAGCGTGGTGTAGACCAGGTTTCTTACAGCGTAAGACGCAGCGAGACCTCACCTCACCTCGCTCCATCAATGGCATGCTGGTGAAATCCCTGCACACTGCTGTGTCTGACGAGATTCATCCTCTAAACTATGCCGTATTCACTCTACACCTCACAGCTTTTGACTCTTCCCAGGTCTTGATAGTGCACCTGGGGCCCAATGCTCATAAGACCCGAAATCTGTTGGCTCAGCTGCATTTCCCAGGCCTACGTGCAGGTTTGACCCATTCAAAACTGCAGTCACAAACACGGTTGCAGCTGCTTTGGTCCGTGCAGCCCTGCATTCACCCAATGGAGGGTTGCTGGTTAGTAAGGAAGGGCCGGCCAGGGCTTAGGTAGCCATGCCGGGGTGATAGCCCAACCCCTCCGGCTCTCTGCCGCTGTTTCTTGTTCCTTTACCCTTTCGGGGGGTAGGGCGGTGCTGTGATTTTCTCAGTTGACCATCATGCTGATTGTTTGGCTTCACACTAGGCTTTTCATCGCTGTGGCAAGCACCCATGAGAAGCAGTGTGAAGGAAGGAGGGTTTATCTCGGTTTCTGACAGCCCCGGCACAGTGGCTTGTGAGGATTAAGTAAGAAGAGCTGACAGGAAACAATTGCCATGAGTTCAGTTGGTCACTGCTACGTGTGCTGTTTCTTCATCTCATTCCCTATCTCTCTTTGCCTTGAAGTAAAATCCTGTGACAGGCTGGATATTTCAGAGGCCTAGCACTGCTCCTTGTTTCTGGTGTCAGAAGCATAAATCAGTCTTCTAGGTTAGAAGAAACAATGCTGGGAGAAGGAGCATAGTTCAGGTGGAGGAAAGGGGGGGATGGTTGGGAAGAAGAGGGTAGCCTGGCATTCACAAATAAAAGCTCAAAACAATAACCTCAGAAAATGTTGGTGGATTGTTAAGTGGGTTTTGTTTTTTTTTTTTAGTTGAAAGTACCTTTTTGAGCCTGTGGGGTGTGTGTGTGTGTGTGTGTGTGTGATATGTCTGTGTGTATGAGAGAGTGTGTGTCATTTGTATAGATGTGAAATGACAATGGAAACATGGAAACCCTTCCCAGATCACAGGCCGCCTTACATAGCTAATGGAGCCTTCACATTTTCAAAGCTACTTCTGTGTGTCCTCACACACGTGACGCTTTGTGTGTGAAGAGGGTCAGGGAAAGCATAGTGTCTGAGGCTCTAGACCCCAAGTGCCAGCTCAATAGTGCCAGCCCTCCTGACTCGGCCATCAGAGGGCACTGTGCCTGCAAAGCCCTGGTCTTTGAGCATCCTCCCATGGTCTGCTGCTGAAAATGCAGAGCACTGCAGGGCCCAGGGGCCCAGGGTCAGAGGGCACAGCAGGCTGGACAAGGAGTCACCTTAGCCCTCGTGTCCTCCTACGTGAACACACCCAGATATATCCCCCACATACGTGTGAAGCTACTTGGGTCCACGCGTTCCCCAGGCCACACCTGGTGTGGACAGCTGGCTGGCGCTGAGAAGGGAGAGTCAGAATAGCACAGAGCAGGTGTGAGCATAGGAGGAGCCTGAAGGAGAACGGGCAAGGACAGCCAGGCTCAGAGAGAAGCACGGCATCCCCGAGGCCTGCAGCAGCAGCCAGACAGTGCTGGGAGCTCACGGTGTCCTGTCGACTCAGCGCCACCGCTGCAGCCGCTGCCTCCGGCCTCCCGAGCTGCAAGGCAGGGGGCCACTAGAGCCTGACCCTTCACAGCTGGCTACTGGCTGTGGGGAGATGCTGGGAGACGAGAAATCACTGGCTGTCCTTCGTGTATTCACTGTTGAGCCCACTCACACCACGGCAAACAGGACTAGACAGCCACGCACTACGTTATGTTTTTCTATCATTGAGTGGATATTTCTGTGGCAGCAAAACTTGTATTTTTTGTTCAAGGTTAAACCCTGGCTTCTAAAGCAATGCCCTGCTTGATCCATCAATGACTACAGAATGGGAGAAACTGCTGTCAGCATTGGGAGGTTGGAAGCTCACACCTGTAGTTGAGGACCAGCTGTGTGTTATCACTGAGCCAGCAGAAGAGTTTGTAAGTCGGACTCTAACCTGCAAGTTGTTTGCAAATATGTCATTATTCTTGTAAGGCACAACTGTGCAAAGAATTGATACAACTGTGTGAAGAAGCCTTTAAATGCTGATGTTGGTAAGGTAACGTGTGTGTGTGTGTGCGCGCGCGCGCGCGCGCGCATACTAGTGAGTTTTTACCAACTTGACGAAGAACTTTCTACACCTGGGAAAAAGAAACCTCAGCTGAAGCCTTGCCTCCCTCAGATTGCCTGTGAGCATGTCTGCTCGGCTCTGCCTCCAGGCTCCTGGGCACGGCTCCTCCCATGTCTTCCCTGGTGGTAGACTATGGCCAGCTACATGTAATAATTCCACCTGACTTCCTCTTGGTCAGTGCTGTATCACAGCAACAGAGAGGCATACTAGGACTCTCTAAAGTGTGTCGAGATGGACATGGTGATATGCGCCTCTAATCTCAGCACTGGGGAGGCTGAGGCAGGAGGACCATGAGTTTGAGATTAGCCCAGACTTTTCACAAACAGCAAGCCAACACAGAGCAATGACTCATGATGGGAAAGGGACAGAACGACGCTGGCCAAGGAAGGGCATGGTATGAAGTTTAGGAAGGACGCCAATTCTTGAGACTTGGCCTGTGCAGCCCGTATGAGCTCTGGTGAGTGAGTCCACTCCAGGGACACTACCTTCTCAGTGTCACTCCCTCCTGTCCAGCCTTGACTTGTATGCCCACAGCCCTGTCAGTAGGGCAGAGAGATCCTCTGCAGCCCCCCTAAAGCCCCTCCCCCGGACGGCTGTTGGTGTTGCGTCTAGTCAGGAAGCAGAGAGAGATGAGCACTAATGGTCAGCTCGCCGTCTCCTTTCCGCCTTTTTTCCTTCAAGCCAGAAGCCCAGGCACTTCTTCACCTTTTAGTTAAACCTCTCTGGGAACACTCCAGTTTCAAAAACGCAGGTGTGTCTCTTGAGCGCACCTAAATCCAGTCCACCACAGTTTCTGATCAAGGATAATCAATAAAGTACGGGAGAGGATCTTACAGCATGGAGCAGGTCTCTGAGGCCCTCGAGTGCAGAGCGGAGACCACGAGATAGCACGCACAGCCGTAACTCTGTGGCGCTGGGAGCCTTTGTAACTCCAGCACTCAGCACTTCGTGGAGCTCAATAGATGCTTGTCAGACTGAAAAACCCCAACCACCGGTCTGGGCATAGCCCCTTTTCTATGCTTGGACCTTACTGTCAGTGCTGTGCTTTACTGTCACTGAGATGCTCCAATTCCAGCAGGTTTGTCTGTGAGTGCTTGCTTCATAATTTTGCTATAATGTTGTGAGAAAGATAATTTTGACTGGGAACTTGAAGTGTGAAAAAGTAGAAGCACAGAAAACATGAGAATCCCTTTATAACAGTTGGAGATGGTGAGAATCCAGAGTAGCCCTAGCCTCGGGAGACTGGAGTCCTGATCCCACCATTCTAAGAGCAGTGGAGCTGGAAGGCTGTCCCTGGCATCAGGAAAACGATGGAACGGGTGCTAGGAGCCAGCAGCCACAGGACAGAAACAGTAGTGGAAGGAGGCGTGCAGGGCAAGCCCTGGACAGCAGGGACGGCCAGCAGGAGGTCAGCTGCAACACTGCAGAGTCCTTTCCAGAGCCCAGCAAGTGAGGCCAGGAAACACTGTTGGATTCGGCCAATCCAGCGTCAGGAGAGTGTCAGTGAGTAGGTGCGGGCAGGCAAGATGGCTCAGCGGGTAAAGGCATCTGCCGCAAGTCTCACAACCTGAGCTGAATCCCCAGGGCCTGCATGGCAGGAGGAAAGACTGACCCCCACGTGTGCTGGGGCATATGCAAGCCCCCACATCAAATAAATAAAAATGGAATACAAGTTTACTTTAGAAAAGAGGCGGAAGCAGAAGGCACCAGTCCAGAGTCTACACAGAGAGGTTTGACAGCCCAGAAGCGTGGGTGCCCTCACACTACAGAGTGCTCATAAAATGCCTGAGAGGCCACACAGCCACCCTCCACTGTCCTCAGGAGCGGTGACAATGCTGCTCAGTCCTTCCGTCAGCCCTTCCGTCCTTCTGTCTACCCGTGAGGCCATTCTGTGAGATTGAGGGATAAATCTGGCATTAAAATCCCACTCACCCTCCACCATGGTTCAAAACAAACTGTCGGATGCACCCACGCACACACTTTGGGCACCTCCCAGCCATGTCTGCGGAAGGATAGCATTTGTCGAGTGTGTCTCTGTCAGTGTCTCTCCGCTTTGGGGAGCCTTTCAGTAACGTGAAGGAATCTTTCCTGCCTTCAGGAGAGAAGGACTTCACCATGGCCAAGGAAAGAGACTCATGGGTTTTGTTTGTTTGTTTGTTTGTTGTTAGCACATCAAAGCGAAAAATGGATCTCAGGGAAGCTTGAGAGCAGCCACAGAGACCGAATTAATGGCTGTGATTTCCAAATTTCCCACACTTATCACACGTTAATAGACGGTACAAGAAGAAAGAGGCTCAAGAGGAAGAGACAGCGGCGGTGATGAGAGACGGTGGTAGTGATGGCCGGAAGGAGAGTGGTTTAATTTGGCCTCACGGAGCTGGTACAGAGGTGCAGGCTGTCCATCAGGCCCGACAGCAGTGTACCTGATATGTGTGCTCCTGCCCCACTGCCTGGCTCAGCCTGCCCCTGGGGATGGGTCTGGTGGCTGTGCCCCAAGCCTGCTGAGGGGACAGACCCGAGAAACTCCCCCAGAGTGTTCAAGGGACAAGTGTCCCAGGAGGTCAGGGGTGAGCTGAGGTCAGAGTCCCAGCAGCCACTCCAGCATGCTTGCCCACAGTGCGGAAGGCCTGTGCTCGTTCTGGGCATGAAGCAGCCGGGCATGTGCAGCTCGGCTTTTAAGCCGTGTTGAGCTCCCCACATGAAGCTGAGCTCCGTGAACAGGAACAGCCCCTCTGTCCTCTTCCTCTACAGAGGATGGGCAAAGAACAAGGAGAGAAAAGGACATACAGGTAACAAAATTTTCAAGTGCAGGATATTTCCAAAATTAGGAAAAAGAGTTCACTGAGGTTGGCTGGAGGTGAAGGGAAACCACCAAGCAGAGGTCTGGTGTTGAAGTGCATTGTGGGAACTACAGGGGCTTGAATCAGCAGTGCTGCCTGATTGGGGGGGGGGGGTGTCAGGGCCCAGTTCAAAGGCAAGGAAGGCCGCAGGGTGCTGTTCCTGCCGCACTGACTGTAATGGTGGAAAACGCAACGCCAGTTGCTTGAGAACATTTAAGTTACACCCGACCAGGTCAGCAAAATGCTGTGTACAGGAAGAACAACCCTAACAGCTTCCACAGCACACTGGGAATACGCACACCGGAAAGAGCGAAAAGCAGCTGGCAGGGGTTAGAGCACGCTGAGTGGAGCAGAGTGCTGAGGACTGTGCTGAAGTCCCGTGTGAAGCCAGACAGTGGTGGTGCGCGCCTGTAACAAGTACTGTGGAGATGAAGGCCAGGGGATCAGAGGTTCAGGCTCATCCTCTGATACATAATGAGTTCAGACACGAGACCCTCTCTCAAAACAAATAAAACACACTGTCATAGCTCTGTGGAAAGTCATTTCTGTGTCTCTCCGTTGTGTTAGGGTCAGTGTTTACACACAGATTTAAAACCAGAAGTTCCAGAAGTGAGCACTCAACATTTTCGTGAGGGAGAGTAGCCCGGGGCAGGCTCATCCCTACCACAAAGATGGCTCTACTGGACTCAAGGAATCATTCTGCCCTGGAGATACAAGGGAAGTCAGTGTCTTCAGCTTTCTGTCGCTGTGGTAAAGACCAAAAGAAACGGGAAGGGAGGGTTTTACCAGCTTACGATTCTCAGGTCACACTCCGCCCGAGGGAGACAGGTCAGGAAGGTGATGTGGAAATGGAAGCCGAGGCCATAGAGGAATGCTGCTTGCTAGCCTGCTCCTCCTGCCTTGCTCAGCCCACTTTCTCATACAGCCCGGGGGCAGTACAGGCCATGAGAGTTGGATTCTCCCACATCGGTCACGACTCAAGAAGATGCACCACAGGCTGCAGGCTGCTCTTGTGGGGGCTTAGCTGAGCTGCCTTCGTCACAAAGGTCTGTGTGTCCAGTGGCAGAAGCCAACCAGCACTGTCAAGGAATTTTCTGGGCTGTCCTGAGTGTGGTCGTAACCTCTTCTCCACGGTAGGAAAGTGTGTGTGACAGGACAGCTCAAAGCACGCCTAGAAATGAACCGAGCGCTAGCTGTGAGCGGCTCTGAAGGGGCTGTGGGAAGCAGAAAGCAGCTCCTTGGCCCAACATCTCTCATCTTTATATGTCCGTCATTCAAGACTTGCCTCTCGCTCTCTCGCTCTCTCTCCCCATCTGTCTCTCTCTCTCTCTGTCTCTCATTAGCCAAGACTGACTTTTATTTCCTGCGTCCACATCCCAAGCACTGGACTGCAGACACTCTCTCCTTGTCCCACATTCCACGCTGCTTCTATCTTATTGTTACTGAGAAGGAGTCTGCTCTTACTGTAGACGAAGTTTAAGTCTGGACGGTTAATGGCGATGCTTTCCATTGAGCTATCCAGTCAGTGCTGTCGGGCTCACATTTCTTCCTTCCCAGTCCCAGTCCTCACATACTTCTCAGGTTTCACTGAATCAGCCTGCTTCTCCAGCTGGTGTTCGCAGGGCTCTTGCCTTGTTCCCATGAGCCAAGGCCACTTTTTTTAAAATTAGTTACATTTTATTAACTCTGTATCCCAGCTGTATCCCACTCCCTCATTCCCTCCCTCCCTCATCTCCTCCCTGCCCCTTTCCAAGACCACTGATTGGGGAGGACCTCCTCCCCTTTCATCTGAACGTGTTTGTGTTTTATCAGGTCTCTTCAGGACTGGCTGCAAAGTCCTCCTCTGTGGCCTAGCAGGACTGCTCCTCCTTGGGGGGTGGGGAGGTCAAAGAGCTAGCCATTGAGATCCTGTCAGAAATAGTCCCCGTTCCCCTTACTATGGGAAAACGAATTGGTTACTAAGCTACAACGGGCTACATCCGAGCAGGGGTTCTAGGTTATATCCACACATAGTCCTTCGTGGAATGTCAGTCTCAGAAAAGACTCCTGTGCCCTGATATATTTGGTCCTTGTTGAGCTCCTATCCTCTCCATATCATACTAACTCCCTTTTCTTTCATATGATTCCCTGCACTCTGCTGAAGGTTTGGTTATGATTCTTAGTATCTGCTCTGATACACTGCGTCTTTCAGGGGCCCTCTGCCATAGGCTCTTGTCTGGTTACTTGTTTTCTCCTACGTCCAATGCACATCCCATTTGTCTTTCTAAGTGAGGATTGATCATCTTACCCTGGGTCTTCTTTCTTGTTTATCTTCTTCAGGTGTATAGATTTCATTATGTTTATCATATCTTATAGGTCTATATAAGTGAGTATATACCATGTGTGTCTTTCTCCTTCTGGGATACCTCACTCAGAATGATCTTTTCTAGGTCCCACCATTTGCCTGCAAATTTCATGATTTCCTCATTTTTGATTGTGGTGAGTAGTATTCCATTGTGTAAAAATACCACAATTTCTGTACCCATTCCTCCGTTGATGGACATCTGGGTTGTTTCCAGGTTCTGGCCATTACAAATAAAGCTGCTACAAACATGGTTGAGCAAATGTTGCCAAGGCCACTTTTGTTTTCAGCTCAGTCAAGGAGTCTGGGACGGGTTTTTCTATTTGTGGACATCTGAATATATAAACACATGATTTTACACCATAACTTTATTGCAAATCCTTGGGTTCGTGTACGTACACACACGGCTGATTAACTCTCTTGTCACAGATGGGCGAGAGGGACGGATGTGACCCACTTCTATCACCTCTGCTCCAGAACACCATGACCGCAAGGAGCACCATGGCTCCAGCATCAGCTTTTATTTCACATAACAAGCAGGACACTGAGTAAAGCAGTAACTTACATGAAAAAATTCAAAGACCAAATAAAGTGGTGGCATTAAAAACAAAGGTCAGTTGTGCACACAAGAGAATGCCGAGCAGTGTCTGTGTGGTTGCTGCCGTCCACAGAACATGGACATGGTGTCCACGGTGATGGACATGTCCTGAGGAACCCCGCGTACACAGAAGGCTTCCAGAAACCCACCCAGTATGAGGCTGTGAGTGGCAGCTCCTGGAATAGTCCTTGCAGTGACTGGGAAAAGCTGGGTCAGGACGGTAGATAGAGGTGGGAGCTGCTGTAGCCAATATGAGCCAGGCTACATAGTGGGGTTTGCTGGGGGGGGGGGGGGGGGGGGGGGGGCCCGCGGGGGGGGGGCCCCCGGGGGGGGGGGGGGGGGGGGGGGGGGGGGGGTTTGGAGTTGCCCCGAGTTCAGTGACCCTCCGGAGAAATTCACAGGGCAGGCATGGGGTTTTGCCGGTGAATGCGTTTCATAGCCCAAAATGCATCAAGGACATCAAAGGCACTTTAGAAAGGGCCCTGGTTAGGAGCACAGCCTGTGGTGCTCAGGACGCCCCGGCGCCCTTCTCTGCAGCCAACGCTGAGTGCTGGGAAAGGGTTTTCTCTTCCTGAGGCCTACGAGCACCATCTGTAGGGCCCACTCCTCAAGCTGAGGCACTGCGGTGAAGGGCTCAGCATGGTGCCCACCCACACTCATTCCTGCGGCACCTGATCACCAAGAAAAGCAAGACTGGAATCCATGGTGGCGTATTAACCCGATTCAGGGAATGGTCAATTCTCTGAAGTTTCAGGGTCTAGACCTGGCGATGATGAGGTAATGAAGATGCTCAAGCTGGTGACCTCTGAGGTCCAGCTCCGCATCAAGGTGCCAGGTACCATTTCCTCCCTTGCTGAACATCACAGTGAGACCAGAGGCTGCTCATGACAGATGGGTTATGAACTCTGTCCATCAGCGTATGAGTTGATAGGACAATATAGCATATTTATAACATATATACATACAATAATGAAGAATGAGATTTTGTCATTTGTTACAAAAAGGATAAGCTGCCCCTTTCAACTCACACCTTTGCTGGGGTCTTGGTCATCTCATAACAGCGGAAACCCAAGTCCCAACCTCCCTTGAGCATTTTATGTGGCCTATAAAAACCTTTTCTGTCCTATCACTGAGGGTGCACAGGTCCTGGATCTCCTAGGACCCAAGTGGCCAATCAGGGGAAGGTTGTCATGAGAAGGCCATGAGGTCACAGGAGACAGCAGCCTTCATCACTGAACCTAGATGGCACTCCAAGACCAGAGGATGACAGGAAGTATGGGATAGCACGTGACTGGGGTGTCCTTTGCTTGTACAGACACTGATACTAGTGGCTGCCCATGAGTCTCAGGGTCTCTCCCCTTGTACCACAGAGCCCAGTGGTCCCTCAGCCCCTTAAGCTTTCCAATGCTTCGTGACCTCACAGAATGGCATCAGAATAACATAAAATGCCCAGGCTAGCAGTGTTAGGTGACTCACGCTGGGAAGCTCCTTTTGAAAGTGACAAAGAATGTCCTCGGTAACAGTGAGTGATCCTGGCTTTGAGTTTGCTTTACTAGAATTATGCCAAGGATTTGGGGGCTCCAGGGGCCATGTGACTGGTTCACCAGACCCTTAGAGACACAATTACAAACGATTCAGGAACTTGATTCATTATCAAAATATCAGTCTAGGAACAAATTAAACATAATTCTCATTTGAATATGCAAAATGTGGCTTCAAAATTGTTCAGATGACACTGCGGAAAATCAGTGAACAAGCTTTTCTTCAGCTCCGGGCAAAGTGGTCCTCATCCTGGAAGGCTTGGAGAAGCGCCAGGCGCCTTCCAGAAACAGCAGAGTGCGTAGGAAGGGTAAAACCCTGTCGCCAGGTGTGTGGGACCGCACTAAGCTCAAGAGCTGAGAATGCTGGTCTTGGTCTCCGAGATTCAGGTCATCCCAGAATGTGCAGAACAAGGTACCCCAAGACTTCCGGGAAGAGCAGGTTGTGTGAGGAAATGCAAAGCCCATTAGGGTTGAGAATGTTGGGCTGGACGGAAGCTGGTGGGCTTATCAGGCCAGCCCTCTTGCAGGGAGGCTAACGGAGTTCATCTATGGCTCTGGAGCAGGAGTTATGACGCCAGGGTCTCACCAGACAGACTTGTATCTCTGAGGTGCCCTCCTGTGGTAGTTCACGGTCGTCATCATGACTGGGCTCAGTCACCCAGGAGGCAACGCTCTGAGCATGTCCGTAAGGGTGTTTCCAAAGAGATTTGACTGAGGAAAAACTCACTGCAAATGTGGGTGTCAGAAGCACATGGGCTTAGATTTTGTACTGAATCAAAAGGAGGAAGAAATTAAAGCAACATGAATCGCTCTTTCTGCTTCCTGGCCAAGGACACAGTGCAAATAGCTAGCTGTCTCACGATCACCCTTCCTTCCTTCCTTCCTTCCTTCCTTCCTTCCTTCCTTCCTTCCTTTCTTCCTTCCTTCCTTCCTTCCTCCCTGCTCTCTATTGTACCAAGTTGCTTTTGCCAGGCAGTTTTCCCACACCTCTTGAGCCCACTTCAACAACCTGCCTGTAGTTTCCTCAGCAGGAGTCTCAGTTGATCCCAAGGAGCAATCCACAGGAAGCTGCTGCCATCCACCGTCAGGGAGCAGCGAGCAGCCTGAGTCCACATTGCCTCGGGGAACCCAGGTTGCTCTGTAGGCTCTCTGAGCTGCAGCCACTGCCAAAGAACACAGAGGCGCTGAGGGGGCACCTGTGGGCATCTCCTGAGGCTGAGCAGAGGGAAGCGGCCCGGGGAGCTAAGCACCTGCACAGACATGAGGTTTGAGGGCCGCAGGCGTTGGAGTTCCTGTGAAGACAAGTGCAGCAGCCATCTCAGGCTTGGTTTCGAATGGAGAAGGACCAGGCTGCAGGGAAAGCAAACATGGTGGTAAGAGAAGAGACAAATTCCAGGAGCATTTAGTTGGGGCCACGATGGAAGTTGATCAGCTCCTGTGCTAGATGCTCCCCTCACGCGGGAGGGGGGGGCAATCGGGAGAGTGAGTAGCAAGCCTCTTCCCATCTCAGTCTGTGCTAAGCATGGGCCACTTTCCCACCGGAGGACAGCAAGGTCTGTGTTTTGGAATCGGTCCAGACACATGGGCGGGGGCAGGGAGTGTGACTATGCCAGAGCAGCACTGAGCAGTGGGCTCTCTCCATGCCCCGGAACTCTACACCGACAGCATGTGGCCTGTCTCCTTCCCAGCCCCCACTCCACACGGACGCCATGTGGCTGGCCCCGTCCCTGCTCCCGCGCCGTGCTCACACCTCAGGCCTCCGCTCCCTGAGCACCAGCTGTCTGCTGGGAAGGTGCGGCCTCCCTGCCTGCCTCCTTTGTTGGCTGGAGCTGCAGCATCATGGCCTGTAGTGTTTCCTTCACCATCTGGAGCTGCCCCTGGAGGGACTGTGGATGTTGTTAAGGAGCACACGAGGAGGAGGACCCGGCTCTGCACACCCCCCACAGAGCCTGTGCGAGCAAGCCAGCCTGCCCAGAGCAGGTGGGCACCGACACTGAATCTCAGCTCCACGCTCTTCCGAACTCCAGAGATTAAATATTGATGTCAGTTTTCTATTTCCCTTCTAAAAAACCACCGTGACTTCTGCAGGGCCAAGGTCGTTAACTTTCAAACTTTGAAGAAAGACTCAGCGGCCAACCTGAGATAGATGTCCAACTCAGCCACTCAGTGACCTTGACAGTGGCCACAGAGCTGCCAGGCCCTACGCTGGGGTGGGCAGCTGTCACAGTGGGAAGGGGAGTTAGGGCCACCGAGAGGGGAACCCGCAACATCAGCCATGTGCACAGAGGGCACACTTGGCATTAGCAGCCAGCCAGCTCAGTGCCAGGGACTGCGGCCCCTGCTCACCAGGGCCGGTCCAGGCCCTGGAACAAAGACTCCTTTCCACCCTGGGCTCTAGCCTGTGGCCACTCATTCAGTGTGGAGTGAAAGGCTCATCTGCTGTCTGGGTTGGGAGACTGGGCCATTGATTTGAATGCATGAGCTGCCGATTTCCTGATCTGTAAAGGAGAATAGCCACAAAGACCTCAGCAAATGGTAACACGGGACAGACAAGCACTGCCCCAAGAAATCGGCTCCCTGGTCATTCAAGCAAAACGCTTAACCAGCAGGAGCTTTCTGTTCTCTGTGCCGAGGTCGGAACTCTAAGAGTTGGATGGCGCTGTCCTCTGTGCCGAGGTCGGAACTCTAAGAGTTGGATGGCGCTGCAAATGAGTGCGACCTCATCCCAGAGAGATGTTGGGAAAAGTAAAGCAGGTTGATAGCCCCTAACTATGCAGAATTCTTCAGGTGAGGGCAAGCCACCATGAGGACAGCCACGGAGGAAGCTGAGTTTGGGGATAGTGCAGGCCCCACAGACCACAGACCACAGGCCACAGGCCACAGGCCACAAGCCACAGGCCACAAGCACTGCTGTTTGCTTCTGGTTCAGTGTCAACACAGTCCTAAGAAAGCCGCACCCTTAGGGCACAACTAATAAAATTCTCCCTATCTTTTTACAATAAGAAGCTCCAGAGGATCTTGGTAATTATGCAAAGGAGCCTTTCCCAAACAGAATTGCTAATCCACCCTGGAAAGTTCAGAGACTTTTTGTCTCCTGGGAATGTCAGCAGATTTCACCTGTTGTGTCAGGTGCTCACACTCCCAGGATGGTCCACGATCTGCGCTTAAACTTGAAGGGAAGAAGAGCAGTACAGGCAGGGCAGGGAGGAAGGGATCTGCTAAAATGCCTTTGGGTTGGGTTTGTTGTAAGAAGTTCTGTTTTCCCCCATCCCCCTGGATGGCTCTGCTAACTGGGAGGAGTCACATGACTTCACGCAAGCCTGTGTCCCAGACTGACGGCCAAGCTGCAGTTTGTCACAAGCTCTGGTCTCTTGTGAGAGGTAAGCAGAGTATGCAGAGGGCTCTGGATCCTGACGGTGTCCTGGGGTTGTCTCTGGGCATACATGGCGCTCTCTGTACTCTGCTAAATGATGGCCGGGGCCTGACAGAGAGAAATGACTCCAAAAAGGGATGCTCAGAAAACTTCTGGGACCACAGAGCAAACTAAAAAGCCTGAAGACAGAGAAAAGCCACCAGAGGAAAAGACTAAATTATAAAATTAAATTAACACATCAACTTCACACATAATAATTTCCATTATTGCACCAGAGAGTCAGCGAGATGGGATCTGAGAATGCAAGCCCCCTGGGACGATGGAAATCACCTCATGTGTATTTAATTGTCCCATCTGTAAAATATAGAGTCTCACAGCTTAGTCACAGAGGCAGGGCCTAAGGTTGCATGTGTGTGTATGTGTGAGAGAGAGAGACAGACAGACAGACAGAGAGACAGACTGAGACAGAAATGGTGACTTATGTGAGGTACCATGAGGTTTATGGCTTATTTCTCAGCACAAAGCCTTTGGCACATGAATCACTAATACAGTTAAAATCCCGCCCACAGGGGCTGGAGACCTCGCCCAGCAGTTGGGGACATTTGCTGCTCTTGCAGAAGACTCCCCACTTCGGTTCCCAGCACCGACATCATGTGACCCCCAACGACAGAACTCCAGGTCCAGGGGTCAGACACCCTTTCCTGACCTCTACAGGTACCTGCACTCACACACACAGACACAGATAGACAGACACATACACAGACATACACAGACAGGCACACAGACACACACAGACAGACACAGAGACAGACAGG
>NW_026593947.1:3272258-3281772 GCF_907164565.1 Psammomys obesus
ACAGACAGGCACACAGACACACACAGACAGACACAGAGACAGACAGGCACACAAACACACAAATAGACACAGAGAGAGACAGGCACACAAACACACAAATAGACACAGAGAGAGACAGAGACAGACAGACACATACACACAGTTATTTTTAAAAATATACCCAATATTTTAACACACTCAAATATTTTAAAAAATCATGTTTATATTTACAAAATACCATGCCTTCGCCCTCAGCCTCGCCTTGTGCGTGTGAGGGAGTGGGGCGGAGGTATAAAACAGTTGGTGTGCGCTGAGATGGAGGAGTCCAGAATAAAGCATGAAGGGAGGCAGTTCTATAAAGTAATTCTGGAAGAAATGTCCAGACATAAGCCACTTATGGCTAGAAACCTATCTCAGGAGGACGCAGTGGTGAAACCTTCCAGACAGTACCTGGTGGGGGATGTCTAAATCCCCGCCTGTGCCTCTCAGACACTCCGTGCACCTACCTTACTCTCACGCTCACAACTGTCCCTTGTTCTACCTGGGGAGAAAGGAATGTGCACACAGAGTTCTCTCTTCTCTCATTCATAGGGTTGGCTGTTGCTTTGCCTCTGTGGGGTGGGGGTATCGCCTGACCCTCCAGCAGCCCAGAGCTGGCTCTCGGTGGGGGTGAGTACCTGTGAGGAGCAGACTGCAAACATGAAAGCATGTGGGAGGGAGGCTGGCTGTGTGGAGATCTCCAGGCAGATGGCAGCCTAGGAGTCAGCGCACCCGCAGAGGATGCACTGAGGGGCAGAGGCTACCGAGGAGCTCAGGGCAGAGGCTGTGGGGGGAGAAAGACTCAGGACTCTGAATGGGAAAGGTACTGAAAGATCTCCCTGATAACTGATCTGAACAAAGACTTGTGAAAACAGGTGGTAGTGTGTGAGAAAGCTGCCGGGAAGATGTGCGTGGGGAGGGAGAGGAGTTGAGGACTCACCTGTTGTGTCTGTCTCTTGCAATGGAGCTCAGGTTGGCGCCTCAGGGCTGTACCGCTAAACTGAGCCTAAGGACTCAACTTGGGACACGGTGAAGGAGAAGCTATGAGGCCAGGGAAGGGAAATGGGCTCCGATACTCTTCAGAGGTCCAGGCTAGCACTGTGCAGTCAGGGCCACACCACCCATCTGAAACACATTTCTGTAACACTGTCTCACGGATATACAGAAAAAATTAAACTGTATAATCTCACCAAGGTCATCTCCTCTTTCTCCTCCTCCCTCTCTCCTTTGCCTTTTCCCCTTCCCTTCCTCCTCTCCTTTTCTTTGACACAGGACCTCTTGTATCTCTGGCTTCAAACTCACTAGGAAGCTGGGGCTGCCCCTGAGCTTCTGACCTTCCCGCTTCCGCCTCTGTCTTCTAGGGTCACAGTGCTGGCCAGCCGTGCAGTGTTTGAGTGTCGGGGCCTTGTGCATTCCAGGCAAGTACTTTACCAGCTAAGCTACAGCCCCAGCCCCAAAGTGAGATCTTTAGGCTGCTAAGCAGCAGAGCAGGCTGGCACTTGACTTCTGCATCAGGAACACAACCAGCTCAAGGCTGACATGCAGTGACACACGTGACCTTGGTCTCTGTCAAAGTGCTGGAGAAACCCAAGCCCGGCTTCAGAGTCAACTGCAGCCATGCAAAAACATGTCCCCAAGGAGCTGGCTGAGTCTTACAGACCTGAGCCGCATGACTCTAAACAGCTGGGATCCGAGTCCTCCAGCACTGCCAGGCATCTGGGGTGGCTAAGAAAAGCATTATATTAACGATCGTAATGTCAGGAGGACAGACACCTGGGCATCTTCCAGATACTTCCAACATCCCAGACCAGCCACACCGCCTTAGATCGTGCCACCCTCTTAGGCAAGTAGGTGATCTGTTGAAACGCCTGTGCTGTTGACTGGGCAAGAGACGTTAGCGCACCGGGGATGCGGCTGTAAGGCCACACTATCGGGGAGGCAGCCATTGGCAAGGACCAGGAAATTGTGCATGGACTATATAATAGAAATGGAATGTTTTCCTTTCAGTGGGGTTTCCTAGTGGCCATTCTGATAGTTTAGTAAAAAAGTAGGTCTTCAGAGCTGGGGAGATATCTCAGTTGGCAAACTCTGGCTTAGGTAAGCGTGGAGACCTAAGTTCCACCACCTAGCACCTATGCGGAAAGCTGGGAATGGTGGCATATGCCACCCAATGCGAGGGTAGACACAGGGCGAGTCCTGAGACTGGTTGGCCAGCCAAGCTCGCTGAAGTGGAGATTGCCAGGGTCAGTGAGGGACCTTGTTCTAAAAATCAAAGAGTGACTGAAGAAGAGATCTGCTACCAATCTCTGACCTCCATGCGCACACAAAGATGTACAGTGCACATAGTAGGTCTTCAAGAAACCTGAACTGCTCTACTTTTCACTGCTGTGTTTTCTTGGGGAACGAGGTGCTGGGAATTGAACCCATAGCTTTGTGTTGCAACACTGAGTTCCATCCCCCATCTCTTTTAATATTTTATTCTGAGACAGGATCTTAGAAAGCTGCCAAGGCTAGCCTTGAACCTGAGATCCTCCTGCCTCGCCCTCCCAGGTAGCTGGGATTGAAGGTAACACATGGTCCTTTGGAGCCATTGAGGTCTACAGCGGAAATGTGACCAGTCTGGGGAGCCGGTTAGGGGGCAAGCCCTGCCCCCTCCCAGGGAGTAGGCAAGCACAGGGAATCACTTAGCCGCCAGGATTCCGCCTGGCTTTGGCCCTGCATGCAGCTCTCTCCTACCAATGCACTTGGCAACCTAGGACTCTGGCCTGCAAGTGGGGGTATGCACATCCATCCCTGCAGAGCATGCCCTATGGGCAACCTCACCTCACGCAGCTGCAGGCGCGCCCAGCTCTGAGCAGCTATGGCAGCAGCAGGGCAGGAGTCTGGTCAGGCCCGGACTGCTTTTAGATACACATACAATAAGGAAAACTTGTCCTCAGAGTGAACTTTTAAGGGAGGATCCCCTATTTTCCATCTTAAGCCTTTGCATATTCTGGCATGCATATGATTAACATCAAATGCATTATGGGAAGGGATGAGAGAAATGGTTATTCAACTTAAAATATGTCAGTTATAATAGAGAACTACACAAATCACACTCTTAGAAACCAAATAACCCCTCTCGAACCCTACGAGAAGAAGCCTGAGAGGACAGTCAGGGCCCTGGAGTGCCGGCACTGCTGCCCTGAACTGTACTTCCTGTCTTCTGTGTTTTCTGAACTGGACTACCACTTTTCTGTGAAGAAGGTTTGCTCCTTCCGCAAACCTATGTATAGTAATCTCGATGCTCTGAATAAGACACCAAGAGCCTGGCGACACCTGACCCAGCCCCTGTCCACTGGTGACAAAAGGACACGCTGCTTGCACAGAGAGATTGTGTCAACGAGCTCGTGCTAAGTCCACACTGCATGCCCCTGGCAGCAGAGCCATCCTGGTCTGCACACACTGTGCGCTCCGAGCCTCAGCAGGAGGCAGGAGGAGTCACAGGCCCATCACCCTCCTCAGCGGCTCAGGCCTCAGAGAGCAGCCTGCCCGGCTCTCCACCCTCCCGCTCTGAGTCACTGAAGATCTTCGCAGACGTCCTCTCTGCTCTCTGGTTTCAGAGGCAAAAGAACATTTCCGAGGAGGCAGGGCAATCGTCTCTCAGCTCTGTCACCTTGGCCTCTTCAGGCTACACACTGGAAAGTGGAACCAGACAGGAGCCCTTTGGGGCTGTGGAGTTTATGCATGAGCCTGCACACATTTATCCTCTGCATGCCATCAAGGCCAGCAAGACGAATCAATTGGGCACCCGTGCATTCCCAATGAGCGGAGAGAACGGGCTCCCAAGAGGGCTTCTGGACAGGGATGCAAATGCCATGCAAATAGAACCAGCCTGGTCCTTGTGCATCCATGACTCAGCAGAGGCTGGCAGAACTGCCTCGGGCTCTGAAGGATGCCAGGTTATGCCATGCTTCCTTTCCTCCTCTAGTGAGCTATGGAAGTCAAAGGAGAAAGGGAAAAAGTCCTGCTTAAGAATTCACCGAGCCTAAAAGCTCTCCAGTTAAAGCATCCTGACCGTGGAAGAGCAGTTGCACAGACTCTAAGGGGTTTTTGGACTGGAGCTGCTCATTAGAACCCAGAATCTGTGACAGGTTCAGGCCGCTGCTGATGACTACCCAGCATGCCTAGCAGCGATGGCCCATCCCAGTTCTGCCCCCGAGGCATCACGCGCCCCTCCCCACTGCTGCTCAGCCAGTTAACGGAGCAGATGCTCGGGTCACCCAGGGTGCTGGTCTGAAGTGTTCGAAATGCCTGTACCTGAGGCAGCCCGCCAGGATGGCAAGGAAACAGCCTCTCTGTCTCCCCTGTCCCCGAATCTGCCAACCCAGCCCTCCTCCCACCCGCCAGGCTGCTGTGGTGCTGACAGACTGCACAAGAACTGTTCAGAAGGCTCAGGAGCATGTTCCCCGCCCGCCCCCTCTGTGTGTCACGCTGGCACAGCACCTCCATCTGTGCTCTGTGGCTTGCTCGAGATAAGGACCTGCCCAAGCAAGGATGGACAGCCACGGCATCTGGGGCCCAAGTCCTCCCGAGAGGTATTGGCGTGGGCTCACATCAGCACATTCCAGCATGGACCTGCTCCTTGCACACAGTGGGTCCTGGCAGCGTGCTTAATGGAATCAAGTGAGGCCATGCCCTTGCGCGCTGCTCTTCTGTGTTATTGGTGGCAAGCTTTCATGTCGGCGTACTCTGCGTTGTGCCTTTGATCACAAGTGAGAACACACAACAGCCAGAGTTTGGCTGGGGGGAGTCCTGCAGCCCCTTCTGATGCCTTGATGAACTCTAATTTGAAACAACAGCTTTTGTTTGTTATGGAATCCCACAGGGCACTGTGAACACGGCTTCCTGTCTTGGGCCCATTGTCACATTCAAATCCAAGTGCTGCTTCATGGGGTTTGAAGACACATCCTGTCTGTTATTCTCGCTCAGTGACACAGAGCAGGGCCTAGGCTTCAGAGGAAAGCTGGGGTGAACTGTGTCATGCTGGAGATGTTATCCCAGGAGGGCTGACACACTACCCAGCCCAGTACTTCCTGCTCCTCGGGGCACGAGCCGTCCTGGACAGGCTCAGATGCTTGAACACTTGCTCTGCCTCAGGTAGTGCTGTGTGGCGGGGCTGTGGCCCTTTTAAAAGGCAGCTCCTGGCTGGTGTAAGCATGTCCCAGAAGATGGGCCTTGAGAGTCCTAATCCTGGCCTGCCCAACTCCCACCTCTGGTGGGGATCTCTGCTTCCTGAGCAGATGGAAAAGTCACACCACAAACTCCCATCACCATGCATGACAGACATCACCAGCTACCGTGCCCTCCCACAGTGGCAGCCTGCATCAGGAGCCATGTCCCTCTCAGCTATTCCAAGCACTCCACACCCCAGCAGGCCTGGGGCGCCCCTCAGTCTCTGGTCACTGTCCTGTCATAGACACCACATCCCCAGAAGACTTCAAGTCTGTGTGATCAACTAACGTGTTTCCTCCTGCTTCCTGGGCCAACTGGGCAGGTTACATCTGGAATTGGAAGAGGCAGAGAGCTGTGCAGAACAGAGTGTTTTTAAAAATGTGGACATTCAAGCCATTGCCTGCTGAGTTAATACACAAGGGCAAAGACGTAATGGTGTCCTGAGATACGCTGATGCCATCATTAGCCAAACATCGAGTTCCTCTGAATAAGACCAATATTTGACAGCTCAAAGCTGCTTAACTATATGCATGGAGGTAAAGTAAAATAGGAATAAAGTCCTAAAAAGTCAGGCATTGAGAAGCAAAGACCAGAATGTCTAAATTACCCACACGTTTAAGCCAGGCTACTGAACAGAGAGCAACACACAAGGAAGCAACTGTCGCCAAGGTGGGGCCACTTGTAAGTGCAAGATTCAGAGTGGGCAAAGTGTGCCTTTCCCCATCCAGGGTCCTGAAGTGGTTAACTCTTTAACTGATGTCTGAGAAGGGAGCCTCAGTTGAAGACTTGTCTACATCGGGTTGGCCTGTGGGGGGCTGTCTTGGTTGTTAATTGAAACAGGAAAGCCCACTGTGGGTGGCATGTTCCCTAGGCTAGACCCTGAGCTATACAAGAGAGGAAAGCAAGTAGGCAGCATGGGAGCATTTGTTCCTCTCTGCCCTTGGCTGTGGATGTGCGTGACGAGAGCTGCCCCTCAGTTCCCACCTTGACATTTAACAGGAAGTGTGAGGCAGTGAACCCTGTCCTGCCCCGAGCTGCTTTTGGTCCGGGTGTTTTTATCATGGCAACTGGACAGGAAACTGGGACAGACGCCATCCACGCTCTCACTGATGACACATGGCGTGCACATATATCCAGAGACCTGTGCTGCCGTTGCATACACGGCTGAGCCTGCGGGTCCCCTTGCCGCCTGACGAGGGCAGCTAGCTTTGATGTGGGTGTCTGTAGATGTGGCACTAAGATTTCGAGTGCAAGAAAATAGAGCCAGGAAGGACCATGTGACCCTTCACCGTGAGTGTGTCGGCCGTCAGAACAAGGGTGCCCTCTATCTACTGCACACAGAAGGCGGGGCACAGGACCCCACAGAAGGCTTTGGGACCCTTGGCATGGAAAAGGACCTTAAGGAGGGAAGCCAGTGACATTTCTTTCTGGCTATCCGCTACGACCACACAGGGGAAATGCTCTATCCACAGTGAGCTCACGTCCAGGAGGAGCTGGACCACAGACCAGCATCTGCGGAGGCGTGGGGAAGTGCCGAGTATTTTTAGACTTTCTTTTGCAAAGTGACTTCTGAAAGGTAGAAAGGATATGAAAGAGAGCTTCATCGTGACTGTGGCTCGCCCTGTGAAGCTGGTCTTCCAGGTGCAGGAGCCTCACACCTATGGCTTCACACTTTTCTCCGACTTCAGCAGTAATGATGTGAGATTCCTGGTCAGAAAACAAGAAAAGAGCCGTGAGTCAGCTACAGGAGGCTGAGGGCTCTGTGTCCAGTCGGGGTGTATGGACAGCTCTCCTGGCTTCCGTGCCTGGGTGGGAACCCTGGGAGGTTTTTCCTGAGAGCACAGGAGCCGAGCTCAAGTCCTAAGTGAAGGAGAAGCTGTGCGCACACAGGTCCACAGGCCCAGCCTTACCTGGTCTATTCAAAGCCTGACTTTAGCATGGACGCTCCCCGGATGGATTTATTCAAGGGAGCCCGAGTCTTCCAGCTGAATTCTCAGACAATTCACAACTCGATAGAGACGGTGACAAAAGGGCAGAGGTGTCACCAGGGAGACTGAGCTAACATACAAGGACAGAGGGAAATCTCCTTAAGGACACAGGAGTTTAGTGGGGCACTGAGCATGTCTGCAACAAGACTCAGGCCCTGACAGCCAGACTCTGAGGGAAAGTTGTTTGTTTACGTCTATTCCTTCATTCTTGTATGTGTTTGAGCGTGTGCATACCCGTGGTGTCCTTGTGTGTGGAAGCCAGAGGGCAACCTCAGCTGTCATTCCTCAGGCACTATGCTCCTTGGGTTTTTTGAGTGAGGCAGGGTCTCTCATTGGCCTGGTGATCACTCATTAGATGAGGCTGGCTGTCCAGAGAGCCTGGGGGACTCACCTAGCTCTGCCCCCAGCTTTGGAATTACAAGCATGTGCCACCACACCCGACTTTTTATGTGGGTCCACTCCATTAGGGCAGATGTGATGGTGTGCGGCATGGTGCCAGGTTGATGCTGGGCATCAGGCTTGTAACAAGCACGGTTCAGTCACCATCAGCTGGGTCTCGAAGGCCCCTGGTCCTGTAGTATTTCTCTTTCAAAGTGCATCCCACATGCGAGCTACCTCTATGTCACAGTTTTTACACAGAGCCACTGCACAGTAGCGCCTGAAGGTCACTGTGGCACCAGCTGCTCTAAGCTGTACTTCAGTTGTCCCTCTTGACGGCCCCACAAATTGATGATAACCAGGTTAGTCTGATATCACCTTCTCCCTGTTCCTCCTAAGAGCACATCCTCCTCCAAGCCCCCCTCCTTCAAGGCCCCACACAAACTCACTCTGTGGAGCATCAGTCCACACTTGAGTTATGTCCCTAAGAGTTGTGAGCCCACTCACACTAAGGGCCACTGGCTGGCCATTCATCCCAGGCCACCATGAGTGGCCTATAGAAAGCCACAGAGTCTTAAAAATAATTAACAAAGTCAAGAAAACGAAGAGCTAAAATAGAGGATCCAAGAAAAAGGAGAAAATAAGCAAGAGACAGCTTAGAATTAAAACCACAATATGGAGGAAATATTCCCCCAGAGAAGTGTGAAAGACTGAGAAAGCCCGTTAAAGGAATTCTGCATAGAAATTAAGGTTTTAAATTCAGATAAAATGGCCAGGCTACTGCAAAAACTACAATTAATGTCTACCTATCACATGAAGTGCTCAGGCCTGGCAGGCTGTTCCAGGTCCTTAGAGAACTATATGGTGTGTGTGTGTGTGTGTGTGTGTGTGTGTGTGTGTGTGTGTGTGTCAGAACCCAGGAACACCGATCAAACCCAGACACACACCTTGACGTCTGCTCCATCCATTCACTCTGGGACACTTCGCAGTTCATGTGCCCAATGACTGACGATTCTTTAATAAAACAGTGCTGATGGAAGCTATAAACATCTAATATAAATGCTGGAGCAGCCTTGTGTGATGTGAGCATTTGACTACACAAAGGAAAGAAAATCTGCACGCAGCGTGGAGGACATACGGACACCGGTCGGGCTTGATGTGAGACCGGGCTGGCTTGCTGGGCTTCAGAGCAGGACACAAAACAACCATGGGTAGCCATGAGATTCACTGACCCTAAGTCACAGCATTGTCCCCAGACATGCAGGCAGAGAGGAGAGGACTCACACACTTGAGGACGGCCGCCATGACTAACAGTCACAGAATCAGCGAGAAGGAGGAACAAACAGCAATGACTGACAGTGGCCAGAGACCCCTGGTCACACCTGTGAGTGTGAGTGGGTCCAGTTGTGACTGCCAGTGGACAGGAAGGAACCCAGCACTCTGAAGCAAGCCAACAGCTCAGTCTCCATCCACGGGGATCCAGTAAGGTGACGTCAGCGTCACATTGACCAAACTAAAACTGCAGACTTATACTTCCCCCAAATGGGCCATCTCTGAAAACTGTCACGCAGACCGACAGTGGGGTGTGAACTCTGGAGAGCAATCTCAGATGGCACGGGTTGTCCCTGTCCTGTGACCCAGCCATTCCACTTCCCAGAATCTATCACAGAGAAATAATTTACATATTTAAATTTAATTATTTCAATTCAAACTTTGTAATAAGCATGGAAAACCATAGCTGTGTGTGCACATGCCAACCTGAAATCTAAGATTTGAACCACACAAAGATAAGAGATAGAAGTATTATGAGTCCAGCAAAGTGGAGAACAAAAGCCCGGCCATAATGAGAATGATTAGAAGGAGGTGTTTTGTGTGTGTGTGTGTGTGTGTGTGTGTGTGTGTGTGTGTGTGTGTGT
>NW_026593947.1:3281782-3288235 GCF_907164565.1 Psammomys obesus
TGTGTGTGTGTGTGTGTGTGTGTGTGTGTGTGTGTGTGTGTGTGTGTGCAAGCCCGCACCTTTTACACCATGGCCAGCTTCTCTCTACAGTAGTTCGCCTGAGGCTATTCTCTCCAGCTCATGGGTTTCTGGATCTGTCATGGTCTCCCCACTCTGAGGGGTTGTCCAGCAGGAAGGAAGGCGGCTTTACTGAGGGCCACGTACCAGCTTCTTCTTTTACGCATTTCTTTTGCTGTTAAGAATTCATCAATAAGCCAGGGTAGTTGCCCTGCCTCCGGTGCTGGCCTTCAATGCCCGCAGCAGCATTTCATGAACACACGTATGTGCACATGCACATATGTTTTGAAATGGAATCTGCCTCTAGGTGGGGGCAGGTCCTTGTCTCCTACTTAGGGTTAATCTCATGGGGTAGGTCAGGGGCCTGGCTGGGGCCACCGTGTGGACGATGGGTTCATGTTAAGATAATGTACCTTTTCCTTCCCAGAATTCCTGTGTCCTAACACAGCATCCTTGAGGTTCCACTGTGTCTGCGGGCCTTTCTGAGTCAAGCTATTTTGCCTCTCCTGTCTTTTTCTTGCAGTTGCTGGCCAGAGCCTATACATGCTTTAAAGCTCCCTGACTAATGCTCTGGACTTCCTTCACTTTTCCTGAAGCTCCTCTTCCCCACTGGCTAACCTCCACATCCCTTCCATGCTGTGCCTCTTCTCCATTTTCCTTCCTACAAGACTGACAACTCACCTGCCCTGGGGTGTTTATTTTAGGCATTCTTTGTCCCCAAGCCTGTTTGTGTCTGTCTGTCTGTCTGTCTGTTTAATGAGACTAAAAACTCCAAGACAGAACCCCTATTTCTCGAGGACGGTAATGGCTTTTCTGGGATGCCCATGATGCCTGATAAACACTGCTTTCCTACCTTGTAATTCTGTAATCAGAAGATCCCTTTCCTGTACTTCTAGACAGCATCATGTGACACATGCACACACACACACACACACACACACACACACACCTTTTGTTGGCCTCAGAGGAAGCCCTGAAACCTCACAGGTGGCCCCTCCATGGATGCAGTTCAGTAAAGCCAGCATCATTTCTAACATATCTGCAAGTCACCTCATGATCAAACCTTCAGGCCTGAATGCCAGTGTGAAACCTTTTCAGCTGTGTTGAATTAATGCTGGTGTTAGATATCTGTCCTGCTCTCCCAGCTCAAGGAGCCTGGTTTAAAACAGAAAGCAGGATTCCCCTCAATTATGAGAACATTCTTATGACAACAGCTTTCCAAAACCACAAACCTGCAATGGCTGGCATGACGCTAACCCACAGCATGGTGGGACCATCACTCACCCCACAGCCACATCTCCCAGAAGGATGGACATGTCCTTGGATAAGACATTTGGGCAATACCAACATTTGGAAGTTTTGGAGTGGATCTCATATTTGGATGTCAGGGAGTGCACAATAAGGGTTGTTTTGATGAGCATTTATTAGCAGGGCCCAGCTGCACCTAGAGCAAGAAAGTCTTGTGTGTTATTGTTATAATGACTCCGTGAAAATTTGGAATAGGAAGCCCACCGAAATCTTTGCTATGTGGGGTTTGCTCTGTACCTGCCAGTGCTGTGTAGGAAAGGCCCCCTGGGCCCACAGAACACATGGTTTGGGAAATGTCAAGTGGAAAGCTACTATCACAGGATTTAGCAGGTCTCTCGTGTAGGAAGTAGGCTGACCTAGGGCTGGATTCCAACACCACTGACAACCTCTACTGTTGTGGTGGTGGTGGTGGTGGGGTGAGAGTGATAGCCAAGACCACAAACTCTTGCCTGAGCTGCCATCTTGCTTACTGTCCTCTGCCGTAACTTAGCCATCTCACCCAGGCTCCTATTTTCCTTAGATTTCTGCAATAGCCATCTATCCACAAAAACATCTTCCTACAGCCAGGAAAAAAGATAACTGAGCAGTTTTCTTCAGTAAGGATTGCAAAGCTACAACACTACCCAACCCCCCTCCCAAACACAAACACACACACACACAATTCAATCTGAGCCCCAGGATGTCTTTTCTGTGGCTAAGTCTCATTCCTTGTCCTACAGCTTGAGGTAGACCAGATGGACTACAAGCATGCAGGAGCTTAGTGGATGCACTGATGCTTTTCTTCAGCTCACTGTTGCAGTCACAGCCTCCGGGCTGTTTCCCAGAAATGTTTCTTTGCAAATGTATTCCAGGAATGCTCTATGGTCTGTTTCTTCCCTTCAAAAACAGTCTTCATAAAGAATCTTTGTCTCAGACAAATGCCTGTCCATCACACAGAGTATCTCTTGCATCTATTTGAAATAGATTCTGTGATAAGCTTCACTTTCCACATCCATGCTGAGAGCTACAGTCACTGTGTAAATTCCATTAAGCAGAGACACATTAGGACTCCAAGGGTGCGTCTTTATTAGACTGGGGAATAGAAATATTCATCTGAATTCCGAATTGCATGGCCACACCCTGAGTGGGTGGGCTTCTCTCTTAAAAGCATCCAGATGTCTGAAGGGCAGAAGGCATCTGAATCATCCAGACCTCTTCACGTCTGAGCAAGGCGTGGGCTGTCTTCAAGTACTCTACGTTCATTCAAAGCAGGCTTTGAGAAGTGAGTTCATGACAAGCATGTTCTGTTTTATTTAGTGTTCAACAGAACTAATTAACAGAACCAGAACCTTTGATAGCAGCAGAAACAGCCTGACCAAACAGTGAGGATGGGACTTTCTTTCCAGTGTACCGGGATGGTTGGGGAAACTGCCTTTCGTCTGACAGGATTATTCAGGAGGGTTTGCACTGCTTCCTTCAGCACGCCGGGCTTGGACATCAAAGCCACATAAAGCAGGGGCTGGAAAAGGCTCATGTGAAAGGCCAGTTGTGACGGCACACTGGGGAGGCTGAGGCACACAGGTCCTTGAGTCCAGCAATTGTGATAAGTCCCAGCCCAGTTCTCTTCTCTCAAAAAACAAGATATACAGTACCTGACAAATGACTCCCAAAGTTTACCTCTAGCCTCTGTGCATGCACACACACACACACACACACACACACACACACACACACACACGAAACCCCCCCAAAACAAAACTGAGCGGACAAGATTCCAATAGGACCTTAATCTCCTTGCCATGAATGTTAAGAGTCTGGAAACAGTGATGGGGCCGCACCAGGACCACTCTGTATAAGAAGGTGCAGACAGAGGCTGGAGAGGCTGCTCAGCAGTCAGGACTGCTCACTGCTCTTCCGGACCACCAGAGAGGGGCCTCACATCAAGCCATTCCCAACAGCCTGACCTCCAGCTCCAGGGGAGCCGACACATTCTTCCGGCTTCTGTGCACATCCCCCACCACGTGTGTGGCATACACAGACACATAAAGAAAAATAAATCTTACATTACTCTAAAAGAAGGACGTGCAGGCAGAGCACGGCTGGGGACTCCTGCAGGGCCACCAGGACATCTGTGGCTAAGGACACAGATTAGCAGAGTGACAGAGCCAAGAGAACAAGCGCAAATGCCACATGGCACCCAAGTGTGCTCCAAGTCTGAAACACTTGAACTTCTGAGTGCAAAACAAACAAACAAACAACAACCAAACAAACCTGCTTGACAATGAGACCCAGAGAGTGCCTGCTTTCAAAGGCAAGACTGTCCTGGATTCTGAATCTGCCCTCCCGGCCAGGGCTGCTTCACTCTGTAGTCACAGCCCCTGCAGGCTGCTGGGAGATGACGGCCACTTAGGCTGGCGGGACCTAGCCCGAGTGAGACACTGGTACCCTAGGTGGAGAGCAGTGAGGGCCTAACCTGTCAGACTCTGCCCCCACTTATGTCAGAGAGGGGTGGCCCACTTTGTTATAAACAGTGTCCCTCACAGACGCAGAAAGAGGGGAAGCAGCCGGTGGCTGGAAAGACAGATGACCGGTGTAGACAGACAGAAAGACATTAAACTAGTAATTGAAAAGGAAGGGGGAGCAAGCCTGGTGTGCTTGTGAGACAGGTCCACCCTACGCAGCCAGTCTGCTTGCCTGTTCCTGTCAGCCAGTCCCGCTCACAACTAGCCTCTGGGGGCAGGAAAACCCTGTCCTTAACTGTCCTGTCCTAGGCGATGAAGGATAGTGTAAGTCCATTTACAGAAACAGGGAGCCGGGGGGGGGGGGGGCTCTCAGGTGCTCAAAGGACACCGCGTGCACTTGACAGCGAAGCCGGCGCTGCCGGTGTGAGTGCGCCATTGCCACCCTTGGTGGCTGTGACCACCCTGCCGTCTGCCTGTCCCTCAGCCCTCGCCAGTGAGAAGAGTTTCCATGGTGGAAGACTCCAGGGCCTGAGGTGGTTTTCTCAGAAGCACTGAGCTGTGGTTAATTAATGGAACAAGTGCAGAGGCCCAGCCCGGCCAGGGAGCACAGACCCTGATCCCACATTTTTCCAAAAGCGCAGGAAGCAGGCAGATCAGAGGGACCAGCTTCCCTCCCTGGGGCGGGTGAAGGAGGCTGGCAGAAGGCAGGGGCATTAATTAACAGAGAAAGGCCAGCAGGAGCCACTCACTGGCTCCGGACGAAGGCCCGCCCTCCTCACCCACCTGCTCCCTCCATCACACCCAGGGGCCAAGGCCAGGCCGGAGGGCAGAGAACTTGCGTTCTTACTGGCTGAATGGTTTCTAAACCTATTTATGCCCCTTGCACATAAATTCCTAATTATATAATGCAAATATGAACCATATAAAACAGTGCAGTATTAGTGTGAAAACAAAGTTCTTATCTACATTTTTTAATACAACAATATTAAAGAGAGGGAGAAAGGAGACTGCAGACTGGGTTGCAAGTGCTTCTTAAGTGTTCTGTCCACTTTAAAGATGCCACAACTGGACACTGGATGATGGCTTGTAGGTAAAGCATAGGCACGAAGGCCCCTTGATCGCCACTTGGCAGACCCCTCAAAGAACCCTGACCTCCACTGAGTGATTAGCAGCTGAATGTTTGTGTTTTCAGCATCTGAAAAAGAAGACTGAGAGGTGTTCATTGCAGGAGGACACAGTCTCACACAGGAAGGATGCTACGGAGACGGTCTGAGCAGACAGCACTGACACATCCCTGCTGGGCTGGTATCCTGGGTCTACCCTGTGGTCCGTACAGCTCCCTGCACCTGTCTGAGCTGTGGCCAAGGTACTTGTAATTAACTGAAGAGACGGGGATTTGGTTCAGCTCCTGGGTTCAGACAAATGTTTTTCCAAAAGGAAACACGAGTATAGTCTAACACAGACAACATTCCCATCCGAGGCTCGGGAATACGGCCTAGTTTCCTGAACTTATGCCAGGGCTGGCCTCTCAGCTCCGCTTTCAGCATCCTACACTTCCAAACTCTTCCCAGCTTATCCAACAAGCTAGTTCTAAAGTTTTAGGAGCCACAGAATCAAGGTTACAGCAACGAATCACTGAGTCGCGACAGCAACTTCATGACTGTGCCTCTTCAGCACTGTGACCAAAGGGCCTGTCACGCACAGTGCAAAGAGGTGAAGGTTTGTCTGGGCTCATCCATCAGAAGATTCTGCACACGGTTGGTTGGCCGGTGCGCTTGGGCAGAGCTTGGTGGCCAAGGACCGGCAGACAAGAGGACCTGTTCACCTCTGTGCGTTGTGTCTTGTTTGTTGCTGTGATAAAAACACATTGGAGAAAGCCTCTAAAGGGAGCAAGGCTTGTTTTGCATCACGGGTCAAGGTTCCAGTCTGTCGTGCTGAGGCAGCCACAGAGGCAGGAGCTTGTGCTAGGGTGTTAGGTCACATCCCAGTCAGCAAGCGAAGAACAGTGACAGCCTAGTACCTATGGCTCAGTCACCTTCCTCTGCCCACACACTCCAGGACCATAGCCACTGGCTGGTACTGCTCTCTCTCCCGGGCGAGGAAGACACAGTGGAAGGGCTGGGAGGCTGGGAAGTCACACTGCAGCTCTAACCAGGAAGCAGGGCCAGGCCACACACCTCCAGGCTTGTCCCCAGGGATGCTTGTCCTCAAGGAGGCTGTGACACCTAAAGGGTCCAACCTTCCCAAACAGTGCCACCCATGGGGAATCAAATGTTCAATCCCATGAGCCTACAGGGAGTATTATGCACGCAAAGTACAACAGTACAGAGCAAGACCAGAACTGGGACAATGCCCTCCAAAGGCCACCCTCCCCGTCTCAGCGACCTCCTTCTAGATGTACCTCCTAAAACTCCCTCAGCTTCTCAAAATACGTCACCAGCTGAGGTCCAAGCCCTAACACATGAACTTTCAGAGGGACATTTCTTGTCCAAACCATAACACTGCCCATTTTCCCTCAAACACCAGCATTGAAAGAGAGAGAGAGAGAGAGAAGGAAGAAGGAAGAAGGAAGGAAGGAAGGAAGGAAGGAAGGAAGGAAGGAAAGAAAGAAAGAAAGAAAGAAAGAAAGAAAGAAAGAAAGAAAGAA
>NW_026593947.1:3288245-3308013 GCF_907164565.1 Psammomys obesus
GAAAGAAAGAAAGAAAGAAAGAAAGAAAGAAAGAAAGAAAGAAAGAAAGAAAGAAAGAAAGAAGAAAAGACAAAACCCAGAGCTTTCCCTGAGCCACTAGGCTATTTCTAGGCTCCTGTGTCTCATAAAGCTTTGATTAAATAAATTTGTCACACTTTCCCCCTTGTCAGCCTGTCTTCTATAAGAAGAGTATTGGCCATGATTCTGTGATGGCAGGGGAAGGGGACCCAGCTTCCCACCCTAACACTATGGACGTCAGCCCCTGAGGAGACAAAGCTGGCGTCTTCATTGCTGACTTCCCTGCCTGCAGGAATCCGTAGCCACTTTCAGTGCTGTGTGTGAGCCGCCATGAGGCCAGCTCCTCTCTGGCTTACTTTAGCTTGCTTGGTGGCAGCCTCTGGCTTGGAAAGGACACGGCTGGGAGGGAGATCAGAGGGAGTCATAACGTCCAGGGATCTAGGCAGGAGGGGAGCTCATTAGAACAGAAAGCAGCCAGTGGCGGGGGCAGGCTAATGTCAGGAAAGAAAGAATCCCAAAGGAGCCAGGGTCAAAACAGCCCACACTGCTGCGCCCTCAGAACCGGCGCCTGGCACAGTGATTTCTCCCCCCTCTACCTGGCTCCTGGGCAGCGTTGGTGTCATCTATAAACTAAAGCTAACAACAGCTGAAGGCTGGGCGGAGAGCTCTCGGGACACTGGAAGAGAAAGGGCTCTCCTAATCTGTGCACATGCATGCAGCCTCGGCTGGGCTGCTGGCTTCCTCTGGAACAAAGCTTCAAGCCAGGCGCTTTGCCCTCATGGACTCAGCTGCAGAATGAGGAACCAGCTCTGAAAGCTGGCAGGACCTTCAGCCACAGGACTGGTGTTCACTCTCTACAATGTGCCTCTGGAATGCATATCGCTGTGCTGGCCAGATAAGCACAGGAAAAGCTTTGAAACCATCTCCCCGTGGCCCTCTTTAAGAAGCCCGTGATTTGTCATGGAAGATTTGGATTGAAAAGCAATTGCCTGCCCCCAGGGTGTCACGCTTCAATAGGAAAACCAGTGTGGGGTGGCCCGGCACAGCAGAGCCTTGCAAAGCTAAACACACCTGGAGCCGAAAAGCAAAGGAACATTTTGCCTCAAGATAAACACCATTCCCCAGACGGCAGCAGCCCCTGGAAAACAAGACAGGAAGGCAAAACCACCTTCACCAGGTGACTCCCAGCCATCATACCGCAGAGCCCTAGGGTCTGAAACCCAGAAAACACAAGCAAGACTCCCCTTTGTCAAGCTTTTCTCTCCTTAGGCCTATCTCTCTCTCTCTCTCTCTCTCTCTCTCTCTCTCTCTCTCTCTCTCTGTCTCTCTCCTCACCCTTTCCCCCTGAAAGCGGGAGCAAACTAGATTATCAAAAGGTGCTTCCTGTCCTCCAGAAAGCCAGAGACACAGAGATTAGCGCTGGCGAGGCTTTACCATGTGTGCAGGCCCTGACAAGACCATGGAGATGGCCCGATGTGATGTAGGCTGCTCTGCTCACACACGCCTCACCACGACAGGCTGAGGCCTCCGAAACAGCGAGCAAAGATGGTCTTTTCTCTCTTGTTTCTGTCAGGCATTTGGTCGGTAATAAACACAACTAAAACTCATCTCTCACTACCCTCTCTTTGTTCTTATGGCCGCTGTCATCTTTGTATGTGTCTCAGTGTATATATGCAGGTCTGTGTGTGTGAGTTTGTATGCATGTTCATGAGTGTGAGAAGGGCATGCATGGGTGTATGTGTGTGCACAGGGAGACCCTTCACGTATGTGTATGTGCATACGGAGACCGGAAGTCAGCTTCAGGTATCCTTTTAAGACAGGGTCTGTCACTGCAAGCCAGGCAAACCCAGGGATCCTCCTGCCTCCACCTCCTCCATGCTGGGATTATACACCTACACTGCCATGCCCTGGCTTGTGTGTGGGTGCTGGGAATTTAGCTCAGATCCTCACGCTTACCCAGCAAGCACTTTGCCCCTGAGCCATCTCTCCAACCCGTGCTGGGGGTGAGGAGATGCAGCCCAGCAGGAGCAGAAACCTGAGCAGAGACTCCGTTCAGGCCTCTCCAAGGGCTCTGGGCGCTGAGCCAAGGCCACCTGCTTCACACTCAGCCCAATTGTGAGCAGGCAGGCATTGCTTTTAGTCACGCCTGGGGAGTGCAATAAAACCCACTTTTTTTTTTTTTTCTGATAAAGCCATGATTCAGATATGTACACCATCAGGAGACTGCACCACGGGACAGATTCATCTGCCTCCCCTCTTAGATTCTTTCTCCCAGCTTCCAGGCAATGAAATCTACTCTCTGCTCCCATCATGTCCCCACAAACACATCTGTCACCCTAAGATCTATCATACTCGAGAATCCAAAAGACTCTGGTCTCACTATACAAAACAAGCAGAGCTTCTCCATGGGACAATGTTCCAGGACCCCTCTGCTCACAGGGCATCGCCCCCAAGTAGAACAAAATTTCTTATATGTGTACCTACCTGTGACAAAGCTTGATTTATAGGTTAGGCATGGCCAGTGATGAACAGCAGCAAACACTCTAAAATAAGGCAGTTATAACAGAATCTTGTCCTCGCACCTTTGAGAGGTTCTGCTGGCCACTGGCTCCTGGCCGCTGGCTGCTGGCCGCTGGCTCCTGGAATGGGCTCATGGTTAAGTATGGCCTCTGTCTTCCACTGCACCACTGGCTCCCTGAGGAGCTTTCATGGATTTGGCAAACTCTGCTGCTATTCCAGATAGAGCACTGGGGAGCCCAGGGGTCCTACCTGAAGCCTACCCAGCTGAGACCAGCAGGGACCCAGAGTGACTGTGACACTGCCCATGGAGACACACATTCAAACACAGGATCAGGGCCAGCCCTCAGACAGCACAGACACAGCGACCAGATGTTAAGCTGAGCGCAGGGCTCAGGGTCTGTGATGTAATGGCTCTGCAGCTCTGGGCCCACCCAGGGGCAGGAGGCCCAGTGGACTGCCTGGGTGCTCTCCCACCCACCCTCCCGTCGCACTAAGGCTTGACAAAGACAAAGGGCACAACAAGATCTGAGAGTCCAGGTGAAATAGCCAATTTATGACCGACCTCGTCCCTGTTAGAATGTGCAGGAGCTGGCAGCATCCCCGGGAGGCACCAGACAAGGGTTTCGGAAGCCTCAGAGGGAAGGCGAGGAGTCGGGAAAGCCCCTCTGGATGCAGGGCAGGGGAGGGGTGGAACGTAGGGAAAGGAGGGTAAGCCTTCTCTACTTATCAGGGACAGCCTCTGATATTAAACACTAAGTAAAGCAAGTCCCGATGGAAATGCACATTCATCAGGCCAAATTCATATACTTCCTACCCTTCCTACTTTGTTTTGTTTTGACTTCATGAAAACAGGAACCACAAACGTCAGTCATGATCTGTTCTTGGTGAAAATGACAACATGCATTCATGCATTAGCATGTTTATATTTGTAAATGATATACAGTAATCTAGAGGCTCCAGAGATACAATGAAATATATGACGTATAATCTGTGGTCTGTGTAACAACATTTGTTAGGTCAGAAATATAGTGCGTATATATATAAATAAAATAACGGCCTTATTCTAGAATAAGTTAGGATAATGGGGCCACCTAAGCCAGGATTAAAAAGAAACCTAATGTGCCAAGCTTTTCTCTTTGTTCTACATTTTAAGCTTCAGAAAGCGATCTAGTGCTTTGCTATCATACTTGAGCGTTATATTACATTTTAAGGACCCTGTGAGGGTGTACGGAAGCCCTCCCGGTTCTGTTGGTTCCTAAGCTCCATCTGGTGGACCCCTGGACACGCCGCGCACGCAGGACACACCTCTCTCTGCTGGCCAGCAGCGTGGTGAGCTGACGGAGCCGGGCGGGTGCTCCACTCTTGGAGCACCTTCGAGGGGGTGTCCTCCTCTCCAGGGTGGGGTCTGGGGTGGACAGCCAGGGCGGCCTCTCCGGCGCTGTCTGCCTGCATCTCGCCATCTGCTTCCTGGAGCCTCAGGCTCTGCATCAGCAGCTGGCAGGCCTCCAGGTCTGCGCTCCACACTCGCCCAAGCAGTGGGCACCTGCAGCTGAGGCAGAGGGACAGGCACAGCCGTCAGCCCAGTGATGGTGCTCTGTGCCACCAGCAGCGGCGCCCTGGTGGCAGGGGCCATCTCACACGCCACACCATTTCATGGAGACCAAACTTATCCACCAGGGGACACAGAGGGACCAAATCTACGTGTCTCTGCTCGCCGTGATATTCATGTGGGTCTGGCCGTCAAGGACACCCAGAATCCCACCAGTGCTTCCAAGAACAGCTGCATAGTACGGCATGTCCTGCCCTATGCCCACGCTGGAGTCAACACTCCTGCCAGCTCTGCCCCGCCACGGGCTTGTGCACGCACTGTTCACACCTGAAATGTCGTCCCACCATCCTACCACAGATACGGTGTCCCGCGCTGGCACATGTGGAACCTGTGCCCGGCTCCAAGGACCTGCTGTCACCTGCCCCCCACCTCAAAAACCAGTGTTCAGACTCAGTTTACGGCCGCTCACGGGCGGAGCTCCCATGCCCAGAGCTGGAATGAGGGCACTATGGGGCATGTGCCTGCAAGCCCAGAGTCTCATGGAAATGGCGAGCTCCAAGTTGAGTGAATAAGTGGAAAGAAAGAAAGGAAAATGCCTATGGCCAACTTGGGTCACCTCCCAAGTCTTCTCTTCCGACTTCCATGCATGCATGTACATGCACACACACACACACACACACATGCACATAGACACATATACACATGCACACACACACACATACATACATATATATGCATATACACACATACATGCATGCATGCACATACACACGTACACACATTTATGCACACACATACACACACAGGCACACACACCCATAAATGCACACACACACACACACACACATTCACATACATACAGGTGCGTGCACACTGAGTAAACTGTTTAAAAAGAAAAAATGAACAAGCATGCAACACTACATTTCAGATCCATGCCAAAAAATGGGCTGATTTCCACAGAGGACAGAAAACGTAAACCTGACACAGAAATGGAGAGCTTGTGCTGGAGCGACGGCTCAGCGGTTAAGGGCGCGGCCGCTTTTACAGAGGACCCGAGCTCAGTGCTCAGTGTCAGGAGGCTCACGTCTGCCTGTGCCTGCAGCTCCCAGCGCACACCCGTGCGCCCGTGCGTGCGCGCGCGCGCGCGCACACACACAGACACGCACACATATCACTAAAAAATTAATCTTCAGAAAGGAAAGAGTTGAGTTGGTGATAAAGCAGACAGAGACTGACTAGAAAGTCTCCTTCACGTGCCTCGGGGCAGAGGGACCCAGGAAAAGAGCAGCTGGGCAGCGGGCACCAACAGATGTCTCGGGAGCCAGACGAGAACCTTGAGGAGAAACTCGAATCCAGGCCCTGAGACTCTGCCTTCCAGCTACTGAATTGGCCAAAACCAGGAACCGGGGGCTGACCAAAGCCAGGGTAGCTAAGGATCCCTGTGACCCACAGCACAGGAGCTCAGAAAACACCTCCTCCTCTTCCTTTTGGTTACGCTGGATCTCATGGAGCACAGGGAAGGCCTCACCACATCATCCCTGGCAGGTTTTCACACAAAGCACACACATATGGGCCCACAGCACCAAGGGCCCCAGAGCCCTCCTTGCTGTGACACCCTTTCCCCCAATTGTCTCCTATTTTGATTTCTGATGTCACAGATTTGCTTTGCAGTGTGTGGGTGGATGGGGGTTCTGAAGGTTCGGATGCATTCCACACCAGCTTTCTCTCTGTGACCCCTGCTTTGTGGACAGACGTAAGCTCGAGGCCGTTTCTTCAGCCTGGCTGCCCATCGCCACCATACTCCATGCCATGATGGCCACGAACTCACCCCCTCAAACTGTGAGCCAACAGCATCTTCTGTAAGTTGCTTTGGTGTCTTTTCACAGCAATCAAAGCGTAGCTAAGACACTGTCACTGTGTTATTAGTTTGTTCATCGATCCTTGGTACTGATTTTTAGTCTCGATTTCATTGGCTTTTGCCCTTATCTTTATCTTTTCCTACTTCCTGTGGATTTATTATCTTACTTTTTACTGATTCTTTTCAGCTCCTGCCTCATTTTTGTTTCCCTTTCTGGATCCTTCTTCTGTTTTTGCTCTCCTTATGTTCTAATAAAGGTACTTGAGAGTCTATACTCTTGTCTGAGAAATTCTCTAGCCATATCCACATATGTACATTTAAGTCCTCAAATACTAAATACTTTAAATGTACAAAAACCTAGAAATTTATTTCACAACCCTTATGCACTTGCTACGAGACTTGCTGATCTCATATTCCCCAGGCTGGCCTGACACTAATTTCCGGAGTGTATGACTTCATCATCGACAAACTTGTGCCTTTGCTTTCCCTCTTGCTCTCCTCTTTAAGCTGAAGATGCTTGCTGGTTTGCTTTCCAGTGTGGGGCCCAGTACGGCCAAGGCTTCCCCGTGGGCCTGCACCCTCTGAGCCACGGGGAGAGCGGGGCAGGCCCCAAGTAGCTTACGGCTCCCAGGGAAAGGGGTCAATGACTTTCCACATTTTAATTCCTGGAATGTCACAATAATCAGGGAACTACAGCACATCTTCCATGTGAGTGAAAGTGGGACTAGTTCCAAGCTGTCCCTAGAACACACTTGCCAAAGTCCAGATTTCAGGGTGCAAGCACATGGCAAATCAGATATGTGGGTATCAGATGGCAGCTTTGCTTGTAGGCCGCGGGACCGTTTCCTCAGGGCTGTGTTTCTGAGACATCTGTTCTTTGCATCTATTCGTCATGGCTGGTGTGTAGTCATGGCCGGTTCTGTGGTGAGATGTCCGCTCTTCCTGCCCAAGAAAGTAACTGGGTCATTAACAAAATTTGCTTCACTGATGACTCAGAGCCGACGAGCCCTAGGAGAGCAGGGTGGTGCTTTGAGCTGGGGTGAGGTGGCTCAGAGGTGTGATCTCATAGCACGCTCCTGCGTAGAGAACTGAGAACCAGCCCTGCTATAACTGCATCAAAAGCTAGAGAAGGCCTAGGAGATCAACAGACCACGGCCTGGGAGGGCTGAGCGTGCCCACGCATAGTCAGGGATGATGAGGGCAGGGAATTGGGGAGAGCCTGCTTCTCCACTGAAGAAGTAGGAACATCCGGATGTAGTGGCTCACGGGTGTAACCCAAGTGCTCGTGAGGCTGAGGCAGACAGGGTATCGTGAGCTCGGTGCCAGGCTTGACTATGTAGTGATCTTCCAGACCAGCCTGGGCTAGAGTGAGACATGGTCTCAAAACAAGCAAACAAAACACCAAACCTCTGGAAACCCCGAATTCTAACAGAGTCTGTAGTTTCAGCCTTTAGCACCAACCCATCTACTCTTGTTTAAAGGATTCTCTGGAAGCTTTAAAATCTTTAGGTCCTTTTACAGACTCATGACGGAGGAAAACACCAGCCTGGAGAGGGGAAAGGTGACGGTTCTAAATTCTCAGTGGGCCCTGCCACATGTGTCTGTATTCTTTCTGTTCCCTGGGCAACTTCACCTCCAACAGAGAGAAGATATGACTATTATAAATGTTTACATTTTATTCATTGCTTCACTTTCTTTTTTATTTATTACAAATGTAGATGTATTTTATGTGATGGGGCGCTTTGTCTGCTTGTGTATTTGTGAGTCCAGTGAGGGCCTGGTGTCAGTAAAGGCTACACAAAGACATCCAACTCCCTTGGGGAGAGTTACAGATGTTGTGAGCTATCTGGTGGGTGCTGGGAATTGAACAGGGGTTTGTTACTGAGCAGCCAGTGCTCCTAACCCCTGAGCCGTCTCTCCAGCCTGTCACTCACACCCTAAGGAAGACACTTCACCTTACTTTGTTTTGTATGTATGTGTACACACATGTAAAGGCCAGAGGTCAGTCTTGAGTGTCTTCCTCAGTCACTATTCACCTCGCTTTTTGAGAGTCTCACTGAGTCTGGAGTTTGTGGGTTCAGCTATCGTGGCTGGCTAGAAGCCCTGGGGGTCTGCCCTGCCCTGCCCTGCCTTTCCAGCGCTGGGGTTTCCAACATGCCCCCGTATGGGTTGGTGCTGCTTACGTTCAAGGTGGAGCTTGTCGCTCTGGAAACACCCTCACAGATGCACCCAGAGGCAGACTGTCGCTCGAAGCCACTTCTCAGTCCGATGAAACTGACAATAAAGACGAAGTCCCATCTCCACAGGCGCTGGACAAGTGCTGTGAGCATGCCACATCCCACATGGCCTTAACCGTGTAGTAGTTGGCACTACATGGCAGAGGCTTCCAAACACACCTTCACCTCTGCACTCCCACATGCAAACAGCTGGGCTAGCCTTGTCTACTGATCACATGACATCGTGGGTGGAACAAGACCCAGAGCTGCCAATACAACAAGGCCACACGGCTTCCAAGAACCTTGTCCTTTTGTCCTGTGGGGTGGCTGTCCATGCTGGGTGGCTGGGCAGGCAATGGCCCTCAACCTCAGCCAACGGCGACTGTCAGCGATGGTCTGCGGTCATCCTCCTGGCGTGGGGTCAGTCTCCCCTATTATGACTGACTGTGAGCTTCCTGTGGCTGTGTCAGGGCTGAGCTCTCTGGCGCAGCTGAAGGCGTCCGGGATCTCAGAAATCTCACAGGCACAGCCAGCTTCCCTTTCTTATTACAGTGAAGCCAGCCAGCCACGGGCTGTGGATTTTCAACAACTCACAGAAACAGCTGCTCCACTTCCCTTTCTGTTGTTTCGATAAAACACTGAGCAAAAGCAACTTATGGGAAGAGAGTATTTACTTGGCTCCCACTCACTGAGGGAAGGCTGGGCAGGAACTCAAACACAGGCCTGCTTGCTGCTTCACACAGTGTTACCTCCATCCAGGGAAGTCACTCACAGCTGGGGAAACACGGAGGAACTGTTGATGATGCTTGTTTGCTGGCTCTCTTCACTTTTTTAGCTAGCTCAGGGCCAGTGGCCTGGGGAATTGTGCTGCCCGGAGTGGGCCGGGTCTCCCTACATTAATTAATCAAGTCTACCCCTCAGAAAAAACATGCCATGGCCCAATCTGATCTGGGCAATTCCTCAGTGTGGCCTCGATTCTCAGGTAAAGTGGACAGCCACAGCCACCTAAGACAACAGGCCTCTAGGTGTTTGCTTGTCCTGTTTTACCAGCGTGACGTGGGAAAGGGAACACCACAGAAATAATTGGATGGACAGTTACGAGAAGAAGGCCTTAGAGTTCTGGTTTTGGATATAAACCAATGCCTCAGGCACCCCTGTTCCACCAGCTTGTAAGAGTTGGTGCTGACTGTGAGCTGGGCAGGCTCTAGGGTCTCCAGGAGGCAATTGCTGGCCCAGGCGGCCGGGAAGTTTCGGCTTGCTCTGGACTCTTCTGCATGGCTTCTGGTGTCTTCCTCAGTTGCCATCAGAGTGGCCTTCTCGGTCAGAAAAGACACAGGTGTCTATTTCTCAGCCTTTTTACTCCCTCAAATTGCCACTCGTTAAATTCCAACCATATGTGGTCAGCAGGTAGAAGAGGACTGTGCCAGTGCAAGGACCCGAGTTTGATCCGAGAGCCACAGAGACAGGAGAGAACTGACTCTCAGAATCTGTCCCGCCCTCTACCCGGTCGCCAGGCAGTCCACTGACTCTAACTGCTGTTTTCATCATCAGTGCTGCTGCTGTTTTAAAATCTGACCAGCTCTTCAGGGCCACACATGTCTTCCCAACCCCACACCCATTGGTGCCCCTTCCTCTGAACCATGCAGCTTCTGACGGGCTCTAAACACAGCCACGCTCTGATTCTGTCGGTCAGACGCAGGCCTTCCTCGTCATATTTAAAGAGGACACCGAATTTCACACCCGTGTCTGTAAATCCCAGGAAGCATGTAGACTGGCAAGATGTCACTCATGTGGCCACTCAGGAACAACCTAATGAACCTCCCCTGGTGAGTGAGCACCGGGGAGGCTGGGAAAATATCCATCCTAATAAAGATTAACAGAGGGAAGCCTTCCCAATAAGTAATTGCTGTGGGATGGCTACATTAAAAATTAAAGTCTCAGAGAAAGGCAGCCAGTGCTTGTCTCGGGCACCACTACAATGGGTGAGTGGGTGATGGAGAGCTGGGAAAGGCAGAGTGCACAATGGAGAGATAGAAGAGAAAGGAATGCCAAGGGGTTTGTCGACTGTGGAGAAAGATGAAACTGGAGAGTCCATGGCAGTGAGGAACAGGCAGACATGAGGAGGCCATGGTGGGTCCTGGCTCGGCTGCTGCCAACAATCATAATAGGGACATCTGGGCCCAGGCTGCGGCAGGTGACCACGGCTGGGTCCATGACCCAGTGGCTTCCAGGGTCTGGTTTGATGTCCCAGGGTCACGTTACCATCAAAGGCCATGCAGCTGTGCCTGATCTGGACTGCTGCCTGAAGAGCTGTGCTGAGCTGGCCCCTCCCTCACTGGCCACTACACAGAAAAGCTGGCTCCGCCCTACTCTGCCATGGGGTGGCATTGGAGAGGGAAAGGTGCCCTCCTCTCTCATTTCCCCCCTTCCCTCTCCCCTCACTGCTTCTGGAAAGTGGGCTAGCTGGAGCACGTGAAGGGGCCGGTCCTGCAGATCCAAGCTGCAGGATCTCCACGACACAGGGCAACAGCAGGATAAGCTCCCGCTCAGTGAGGACCCAGTATGGACACTGTAGCAGAAGCCAGAGGCCTCAAACCAGGCCAGTGACACCTTGCAATGAACATTTGCAGGATGTGTGGACAAAAGGGTATACTGTGAGACACGCTGTGACACACTACCACCTTCATGATGAGATTTTTTTTTATTTTATTTTAATTTATTTTCTTTTGGGAGAGAGTTTGCAAGGGCGAAGAGTGGGTACAAAAGGACAGAGATGAGGGGCACTGGGGGCGAATGATGTGAAATTCACAAAGAATTCATAAGAAGTTTTAAAAAATAAAGTCTCAGAGTAAACATGACATGGCCATTCTAGTTGGCTTCTTGGCTGTTCAAGAAACAATCACAAACTTCAAATTATCTGTACGGTGTTGAAGTGGGAGGAACCTTCCTAAGCAACTCAAAAGGACAAAACTGAAATATCTAGGTAAGTGTGAAATATATGTGTGATTGCATATGTTGAAGTATAGGGCGTTGGGTCCTCCGTAGGCACCAGATCTCCTGTACCATAGACGGTGTGGGCTGCGCCCTCACACGGCGGGAGACGCTAAGGCCGCCGTCATGTGATGCTCGTGTTGACCATCCCTGAGGAGGACACACCCTGACGACCGCTGCACTGGGCGTTAAGGATCGGTATTTTAATTAAAACAGGGCATAGATATCCAGACCACAGCAGACTATTTAAGAGTTCTGCAATCTGAAGGAGAAGGAGCAAGAGAAAGAGGAGGTGGACGAGGGAGAAGAAGAAGAGGAAAGGAAGAGGAAAAGAGAAAGCAGCAGAAGAAGAAAGAGACAGGAAGACATGGGAGAGGGTGGATTTGTGCACAGATCATTTTATAAGGTCACTTGGGAAAGGCTGTCAAAGTCCTGTTTCCTGGCCTGTATAGTTCAGGGTGGCGGTGTGTGACGTGAGTGTTGGCGCTCTGTGGTGCAAAGTCTGACAGTGACAGGTTGTGGGTCGACGGCCACGTGTTCTAACGTCGGCAAGGTCCAAACACAGAGGCCTCAGCTGGCACAGGCGCCAACATGCACACACCTGACACCAAAGGGGCTCAGGCGGGTACACCTGGAACGCTCCCAAGAACCCCCCAGTGTTTCAGACAGGCTCATTACTAATGCTGAAGACCTGGGAAATCTGCTCAGGCGCAGAGCCTTCTACCCAGGCCAGGCAAGGGTGGCCTGGTGCTGGCACCCTTCTGATTGTGAGAAGGTCTACCCCCACAGGATTGAGGGGCGGCCGTTACACACACAAAGAAAGAGCAGCTGGAACCTTCTCAGGTAAAAGGAGACGTCAGACACGACGAAGCTCTGTGGTGCAGAGCTGCACCAGCACCCTGAGACCTGGCAGGCCTCGGATGCACCAGAGGCCAGTGGGACAGCATGCTGCGACACAGGCTGGGAATTGCCCTGGAGCCTGCCGGAGCCCAGGGCGCTCTCAGAACTGTACCGAGGAGCTGTGTGCAGACAGCTCTGTCCACCCAGGCGCACAGAGTATCATAACAGCTGAAATCTAAATTGAAGTCTAAAAATAGCACAATAAAATTACTTCCTTCCCTCGCTCCACAGAGAGCAAGCGGGCTGACATCCGCAGCTGCGGGGCACGGCTAACTTCCAGAGTTCATGCGGACGGAACGCTTACACAACTGCCCCATCTTGCGAACACATCGCCCATTCCCAGAAAACGAGGAAGCAAGAGCAATTACCCGGTTGGAGGAAGCCGATCATGGCCATTTGATTATAGTTATTAATGGGGGAACAGGAGCAGACCACTGAGCGGCAGGCAAGCACTAAGTGAATGTAGCAGGTTCCTGGAGGGGGATTAATTTCTGTTTGCTTTTCATCTCTCAGCTACCATCTGAATGTGACATCAAGGCTAAGCGTGGCCTGTCACGTCCTTATCAGTGTTCAGTGCCGCTGTAAGCCGGCCACATTATCTTCGCTGGATGTACCAAACGGTGGGTGTCTTGCTTCGGGGATCCTAAGAGAACTCGGGACTGGTGGAGCCAGCGGCTGGCTTTTCAGAGGCAGGAAACGTACCTTGAAGTATCAAAAAGGCATTCTTCAGGCCAATATTTACCTCTCTGTGTGTCTTCCACTGATGTGGAGCACGCGGACCCTAATCCGGACAGTGCATGAGCCACCATCAAGCTCTCTGCCCCGCCAGAGGATGCTGGGAGTCTCTGAGTCTCAGCTAGGAGATCTCAAGCTCCTTGGGTGTGGCTAGGTGTCCCAGTGTCCGTTTGCCTGTGGCGACTGCACACCCAGCACCACGGAGCCCAGAGCTGGATCCAGGCTTGTTCTGTGTTCCGCTGTTAAGACAAAGGTCTTAAGAAGGCCTTCTCAGCGCTTTCTCTCCACGCCCGAGCTGCAGTCCTGAAGTTTGTCCTTGTCTGAGGTCGGCAGAGCGAAGGACCCCAGAGTCCATCACACCGTACTGGAAATACTCTTAGCGGTCTTGTCACTGCTCTCACCAGCCTCTCTCCCTTCCCACAGCAAGCAGTCTGCTCCCCAAAATTGAATGCAAGGGCCAGGGGAGAGGGGGCACCCCAATACAGCCCAGCCAATAACAGCAAGGAGATGCCCTGACAATGCTCAGTGTCAGAGGGCCAGTGGCCCAAAATCCAGCAGCATAGGCACTGCCAGAAGTCAAGACACGCGGGACACTCGTGAGCCCCACCTGAAACTAGCACCATCTTTCTCTGGGTTCAACTGTCTGGACTGAAATCCAGGGGCTGTCAGAAAAGACTCAGACTGAAGGAGCTTCCGGTGATAACCAGGTTCCAGGCAAGAGCCCACCAGGTGTGCCCAACCTGCCGCCTGCACGCTGCACTCGACCACAGATGGCACAGAGCATGGCCCAACACACTGTGACCGATTTAAAACACAGAGGGATCGTGACGTGATTTTTGGCAGGGTCCTCTGGATGAAAATGTTACGTCATGATGTCAAAAGCTTGGCCTCTCGCTCAGGTGCTGGTGCCCTAGGAAGCCTCGACAGGACCACGCTCGCTCTGAGACTGTTCTCTAGACTCGACTAGCCCCTTCCGCTTGCTGAAAGGACCCACGGTCATGTAGCGATGACAAGGTCCCCAGGGGAGACCTCACCCTTCTGACAAGCAGGAGGAGACACCCTTCAAAAGGCAGCTCTCCTTCACACTCAGTGAGCCACACGGGTGAACACACCGTGCCCCGACCGGCCTCCAGGGCCACTTCCGGTGACAGTGAACATGGGAACAAGGGCAGGTCCACTGACAGCAACGAATGCAGAAATCCATGACACAGAGGGTCGGTCAAGGCGGGCTGCAGCACCCTGCGGCCACGCCAGGGCCCCCAGGAAACCACGGCGCCGCGTGCTGCCAAGTTTACAGCATGGTCGAGGAAAGAGCTCCGGCTGGTGGCCTGCGACTCTCCAGGAAACAATTGTAGGGCTTCTGTTGGAGACTTTAAATTTTTTAATTACGTTTATTTGTGTGTGTGTGTGTGTACCTGTGCACATGTACACACATGCCCACGTGTGCCATGGCTTACATTCGGAGATTGGAGGACAATGTGAAGAAGGCCATTCTCTCCTACCACGTGGGCCCCAGGGTCAGACGCAGGTCCCCAGGCTTAGCAGTGGGCGGGTGGGCGCTTGTGCTGGAAAAGCCATCTTTTTTTAAAGACGCATAGCGGAGGGGCCGGAGAAGCAGCTCAGTGGGCAAAGCCCATGCCACACGAGTGGAGGGCCTGAGGCCAGCTCCGCAGTGCCCGTGCAGGAGCCAGCAGTGCCGATGCATGCCCGTGCACTCACTCGCAGAAGCACAGCGGAGTGAGGCTGGGGAGTTAGTTCTCCTCTGGGGCTCAGCACAAAATAAGATCACGTAAGTCCAGAAACATCATCTTTGCAGCAGCAACAGTGGAGAAATGCTAGTTTCCACCCAAGGTCGCCGTGATGGTGCCTATTTACCCACACTGGTGTGAGGGCAATCGAGTGGGGCCTGGTATCTGTGAACCTGGACTCTCAGCGGCCGCGTGACACAGGCAGGCAGCAGGGACAGGCAGGGGGAAGCGGGAGCAGCTGGACTGACAGAGCCCTCTGGGTGACACTGTGTCAACCCCGTGCTTGCCATGGCCGAGGCACAGGCTGCCCACGGAGGCGGAGACGCGGCCGACTGCCTTGAAACGCCCACCCTCTATCTACAGCGAGTGTCCGAGAGCCTCCCCAGCAGCGGGGATTTTAGAACCCACATGTCTGAAGGTCACAGGTTTGTGGAACGTTGTCAAATTAAACCGTCACGTGCTCTCCACACTTCCTTGGATCATTTAAAGGTCCTCTCATTTCATTAAGGACAAATTGGATCTCTGCCACTGATGTATTGACTCAGCTTTGATGGCTCCTTAGGAATTTTTAGTTCATGGCCAAACACATCAAAAAGACTTTCGACTTGAGTGTGTTAAAGTCATCTGAGATTGGACACTCCCTGCTAATTAATAACTGTGTGTGTGTGTGTGTGTGTGTGTGTGTGTGTGTGTGCGAGAGAGAGAGAGAGAGAGAGAGAGAGAGAGAGAGAGAGAGAGAGGGCGAGCCTTTCTTGAGACAGGACCTCACGTACTCCAGGCTAACCTCAAATTCACTATGTTCAATATGTAGCTAAGGCTGACTTTGAACTCCTAACTCTTGCAAGTGCTTGAGTTACAGCTGCACCCAGGAACGTTGTCTTTAAATGTGTGAAAGTCGCTCTAGAATGAGGAGGCTGAAATGCGAAGCGGTTTTGGGAAGTGTCTGCTTTGCCACCTAGAAGTGGCACTCCTGTGCTGAACCTTACCAGGCTCCATGAGATCAGGCCCTTCATACCGTCTCCAGAAGGAGCCTTCTGAGGAGTATCTATGGGTCAGCAGCTATGGTGCACACTGCTGACGTAGCTGCCTGGAGGCTTCTGTGCCCTGGTGGGGAGCCCCCACGGTGCCCCTGTAAGTCAGCCCAATGAGCTCACCCTCCACGAGGGTGGACTCGGGTGGAATTGCTTCCTTCATCTGTCCTGGGCCCTGTGTGGGGTGTGTTCACACCTCCCCAGGAAAAGCCAAGCAACATGGGCTGTCTCTAAAAACAGCCTCGTGCCGCTCAGTTGTTACAAACATCAAGGACAAGGAAAACAGCGAGGTGCACGACCCCTCCGCACAGGAACTCGCTCAGTGCCGACCCAGGTCGGCCGGTCCTCCTGGCATCATGCCAGGGGTGATTCAGGTCTCAGTTTCCTTATCCGCTCTCTTCTCCAGGGACGTTTCCACTGTCTCTGAGAACTAGTAAAAGAGAGGCAGCATGGGGGGTCTCCACCCCAGAGATGGAGACCCACAAAGGGTCACTATGCAGAGGCGGAGCTCGGGGACCCCACTGGCTGGTTCCCGGGCCTGGCATGCACAAGCTCAGGGCCCTCAAGCACCACTGCCAGGCGTGTGGCTGTGAAGGACCTCAGCCAGCCGAGGCTAAGTGTCGGAACCACGCTGGCTCAGGGTCTCCGTCAGTGACAAGGACTCAACTGCCACAGTCCCTTCTTCTGCCCCCTGCAGGAACTGTCGGCATCTGGCCAGAGGACAGCAGTAGGAAGAGCAGACTCTTCGATAATGGAGGTTGAGAACTTGCAGTGACCTTGAGCCTAACTACAGAGACAGGGGAGTCTCTCCTGCTATCGGGAAATAAGGGTTGTTTTCAATGTCAAATTGTGTGAGTGTTCTTGTGTGTACGTGGAGAGGATGACCACGGGTGCCAGCCACCTTATTTTCTGAGATAGCCTCTCTCGCTGAGAAGCAGGGGAGCTCAGCGAGCCCCATAACCCTCATCTCTCTTCCTGCCCAGTGCTGGGACTCACGTGTGCCACCACACCTGGCTTTTTATGATGTGGGTCCCAAGGGCTGGATTCAGGTCCTTCTGTTTACACATCAAGCACTTTGCTGGCCCAACCTCTCAAAGGAGATTCTTTTCATTCCGTCATTTCTGTGGGTTTATTCTGCTGCTGATGAATAATAGCTCTCATTTATTCAGTCATTACTGTATATAAGAAGCACCTATTCTCTTTTCTGTAATTGTCTCATTTTTATGATAGAAGGAGGAGGAGGTTTGAGGAGATCTATTGTCTAGCGAACAGCCCCTGCTCAAAAGTGGGGATCAGACAGTCTTCTCCCAACCCAGAATGTATCCCCCTGTGCCCTCTGTCTACCCTGTTCCCCCACAGCAGCCACCAGAGAAGCTCCACGAGGCTCCCTGTAGGTCTGCCTCCTGCCTGACCCCAGATTTGGGGTTCACGCTGCTCTCCAGCTTCAAGGATGGGAACGCGCAAAGCACAGCTGTGCTTGAAGGTTTTCTAACTCCTGTTCAAGAGGAGGCCTCAGACAAAACAACGCCTCAGGACACTCCCTGTGCCTGCTGCTTTACTTTGGCTTACAGTACTGAGAAGTCAGGGTGGACCCTGCCTGTCACTGGGATGCGGCTTTTGAGGTAATCTAGCAGGAGAACTGAGTGACCAGTGGCCAGAGCTGGGAGCTCTCTCTCTGATCTGTCCTCATGGCTCTTGAGAACAGGCAACCTGCAGGGAGTGACAGACCCTAGGAGCCTTGTGGTGCACAACAGGTCTTTTTCTCTGAAGTGGCACATGAGGCACAGGCCATTGCTCTCATTCTGCTGCTTTCCCACAATGCTGGCCCTGAGCCTGAAGGCCGACTGTTGGTGCAAGCAGGCTGAGGTGTGTTGGGAGCCCTGGAAGAGAGTCCATGGCTTCCTCTGACCTCGCTCACCTCCACTGAAGCCCCGTGGGATTTGTTACCTGAGTACCCTACCTCAGAACCATTGCCTGTGGCGGTGTTCATGTAGAGACTTCAGGGTGACTGGTAGGTAAAAATCAGATTTTTAAAAAAAGGCTCTCCTTTAGAAAAGGTTCTCAAGCTCTTAATTTTAAAATAAAATTCAAGTAAGACCCCCAAGTTCTTCCGTGTTCATCCCTCCCAGGGGCGCACACCAGAACTCTGAGCAGCCCCACATCCAGAGAAGAACTGTGTCTTCTCTGCTTCAATTCTGAAAGTCTGCTTTACCCTCAAGCAAACACTTGAAAACTGAAGTAGAGGGCAAGGACACAAGCGTAAACCAGCAGCCCACTAAACTGCATTCATGGTTCGCAGCGAGATTCAGCTGCAGGAAAAAAGCTCTGAGACAGCCCAAAAAGGTAAAGAAATGTTCCCCTAACCACACTTATAGTGGATTCCATGGGTGAATACAAAGCCAGTGTATGCATCCTGGGGTTGGGGGCAGGGGAGAATTGGCCCCTGTCAACCAGAGGTGCCAGGCTTTTCACTGGACAATAAGGATTTCTCCTCCACAGTGGTTTTAAGAGATGAGGTTGTTATGATAAATATACTTTATCTACAAAGGGGAGGAGTAGAGAGGGGGAGGGGGAAGAGCAAGGAGAAAGAGGGAGGGAGGGGAAAAGGGAGAGGAAGAGGGAAAAGAGGGAAAAAGAAGGAGAGAGAGAGAGAGACAGAGAGACTTCTGGGTCAATCTTTGGGTGCCATCCACCTTTTTTGAGTTTGATGTGTGTCTCACTAGCCTGAAAGTCACCCATTAGTCTAAGCTGCTGGCCACTGGCCCCCAGGACTCAGCTGTCCCCACCTGCCTAGGAGAAAGCAGCAGCACACACCACCACAGCAGGCTCCTCTGTTCAGCCTGCAGCCTAGGGACCAAACACGTTGGGGGATCAGCACGAGCACTCTGCCAACGGAGCAGTCTTTCTTGTCACATAATAAAAACCTGGAAAAGCTGTGGTGAACACCTGTAACGCCAGCCCTGGAGCCTGGAGTGTGAGGCCCCTGAGCGCCAGGCAAACCTAGCCTACAGAAAGAGACTCTCCAAAAAACACAGGTAGAGAGGGAAGATTTTACAAATATTCTTTTGACTCACTCAGAAAGCTAACAGAGAATATGTGATAATTGAGGAGACGGAAATAAAGCAGAATTCAGCCCTGAGGGGAAAGCGCTAAACCAACACATCCTACCTTGCTGTCACCCGGAAACAGCCTGAAGGGCAACTGTGAGTGGGTGAGGCTTTGTTTTGTTGTTTTGTAATACTCTCCTGTGGTGGAGAGTCACAAAGATTGGATGCCAGAGCAAATATGTTTAGACGTTACACCTTCCTGGGCTGCTTTGAATTTTAATCTTAAGAAATTAAGAATAAAGTTTCAGAGACTTGAGAGATGGTTCAATGGTTAAGAGCACTGCGTGCTCTTCCAGAGGACCCAGGTTCGATTCCCAGCACCCATACAGCAGCTCACAACTGTCTGTAAATCCAGTCCCAGGGAACCCAATGCCCGCTTCTGGCCTCCAAGGGCCTTGGATACATGTGGCGGGCAGACAGGCATGCAGGCCAAACACCCACACACGTAAAAACAAACAAGGAGAAAAGAGAGTTTCCAGAAGTAGCTGCCACCTACCCACTGAGCCTTAAACAGAACCTAAGAGAGGATTTGCCACCTGGCAAACAGCATGCTGGCCCCTGGAACACGAGGCTTCTGAGACACAGGCTCCTTCTCAGGAGCCCGGTTCACCCAACTTGGACGGAGTTCCCAGAGCAAACCGTGGCTGTGGCTCTGGGTATGGGGGGTGAGGGAGGCGGCAGGAAGGCAGCACTGAAGAGCCCCCCTGCCCCTCCTGATGGCCACACACAGGAGGATGGGCCCCGGGTACAACCGTGCCCACAGTCCTGACCCTATGCAGCTCAGCTCGGAGCAAGGGGCCAACATGGCACCTCCCTGCTCTCCCCAAAGACCTGCCCCCCGTCCATGGCGAAAGACACAGAATGGGCTCCAGAGGTGGCTCAGCGAGGAAAGGCGCTGGCCAACCAGCCTGGACACCTGAGTTCATCTCTGACCCTGGAACCTGCATAGTGAAAGGAGAGAATTAAACTCTGGAAGTTAACCTGTGCTCCGCATGAGTGCCACCGCAAGAGCGTGCCAACCCACACGCAGGAACCATAAATAAATAAGTAGATAGATAGATAGATAGATAGATAGATAGATAGATAGATAGATAG
>NW_026593947.1:3308023-3316331 GCF_907164565.1 Psammomys obesus
TAGATAGATAGATAGATAGATAGATAGATAGATAGATAGATAGATAGATAGATAGATAGATAAGGGGAAGGTGGCCGATTCCTCCTGAGGGCTGTGGGTCATGGGTGCAGAGCTACCCTTGGGCTCTCCTGCCTGTCAGCACTTTGCTCTGGGGCAGCAGGGTAATGCCCAAGAGCTCAGGTGGCCTGCGTGCCTGAAAGAGAGGGTGGCAAGACTAAGCTGGAGAGAGGCCTGTCGGACCGCCCCTCCCAGCCCAGCCCCAGATCTGAGCCCTGAGCTGCTTACACTCGGGACAGCACTCTCCGCTGAGCGGCTATGCCACAGTCCCCCCAGCTAAGGGCAGCGCCATCAGCCAGTGGGTGGAGGGGCTTGACTTATACCCCTCGGCTAAGCCGTGCCCTCAAGATGAATGCCTGGCCCAGCACACTGAAGGGAGAAGCTTTGGCACTGTCCCGGCAGACAAAGGTTTAAGGCAAATCTGTTGCAGAGCCACTTAACAATTTCCAAAATAGTAGCAAGATGTTTCCATAAAACCAAACTGGCTGCCAGGGAAGAAAAGCACAGACTACATTGTCAAACTTGTTCCCTTAATTAGGACCAGATCCCGCTGGCTGGGGTTTATTTCCAGAAGTCGGCATCCCAGAAAACCAGAAACAGCTTGACATGCTGCGGCGTCGCTAATGCTTCTCCAATCTGAATTCCTAATTGGGTTTAAAAAAAAAAAAAGCAAGCAACCAGGAATTTTCATGCTGGTTTTGATTCGGGATTCAAAACAGAACCTGCAGCGTACATTCCTGCATTGTTCTGTGCGTAAACCAGTTCACAGTCCTCCAGACCCCTCAGAGGAGAGAAGCAAGCCGCGGCGGGAATCCTCAACCCAGTAGCCCAGAGAGGCTTTTCTTATTCTGAGACTCGAACACGCCCCGTGTTCTCGCCAAGATGCTTTTAAACACTCTAATCTATTTGCTCTGTCGAGGGAGAGCGGGGCTCGGAGGCGCTGGAACAGCACCTGCTCCTTCCCCTGAGGACGAGATGGTGTTTTCCTGCTTTTCTTTGTTAGTGTAGCACAAAGATCGGCGGGCCCTCCCCCGCCTCCCCTGAATGCTAAAAGCAAGCTGAGCCCGTTCTGCCGGGCGGCGCCCCTCCTTACCTGCGCAGCCGGCCCTCCAGTGCTTCCATCCGCTGTGCGGTGTTCGCCTTCACAGCTGCTTCTGCAAGACAAAACCCAACATGAGCACAACCATCGCCCAAACAAAGGGCTGCGGTCAAGGCTCTAGTAAGGCATGTCGTGTTTGGAAAGCCCTCAAGACCATCCAGGTGCTGCTGGAGCCCTGCGCTGGAGGGCTGCAGAGGCTCAACTGTCTCTGCAGCTCTGACCTGCTGCTTTCGCAGGTGGCTCAAGGCCAGCCCATCACCCGGTGTGGCCGCAGCTTCCTTCAAGACAGACAGCCTCGTGAATGAAGATGGGTTTGCACGCGCATCTGTAAATAACCTGGGCTGCGGACTAAGACTTTGCCAAACAAATTAGATACTCAATGCTGGACTCCCCATTGTTCCTTAGGTGTGAAAGCCCCTCCGGAGGGACACTGTGTTTTGAGGGTGTGGCCTCCAGCCATCAGAGGTGAGTCCCGGCCAGCTCTGAAGTCTAGCTGCTTCCATTCCACATTTCTTTCTCCTGACCCACCAAGGTGTGAAGATTCTGCACACTCACGCTGCTACCGCATATGTGCGAACAGGAGGATGTTAACGAAGGTGGGCCTTGGCGGAAGTTATCTTCTGCCATGGCCTTCCCTTCCTGCTCAGCTGGGATCACTGTAGACAGAGCCGCCCACTGGCCTTGACTGTAAACAGAACCGCCCCACTAGCCGGGCCTGGGGAACCATGATAGGGCTTTCTCTCTGAAACCATGAGTCAAAATAAAATTGTCTGATCTATTTTAATCCAAAGGGAGGTGGCTCTGAGCAAAGCAAGGATGAATATGATCAAAATACACTGAGATTCTCAAAAGGTTGAATGAAACTATCATATAAACACATGAAAAAAAAAAAAAACCCTTCTCTCTGAAGTCGCTTCTGCTTGCAGGGAAGTAGCTGATTTACCCCTCTAGGCTTCTGCAGCCTGGTAGCCTGGTGGCTTTCCCTGGAATGTTCCAGCAGCTTCCTATGCTTTCCGGCCGGCCTGGACGCTGACACTCAGACAGAACACGGCTGGGATAAGAGTTTGCTGACCCTGAGCGCCCCCCACACTGAGCCAGGCAGTCTAAGAGCACACGCACTGAGTCAGCTCACAACCCTCAGAACAGGCCAGAACGTGGCATGGGATTTAGACGCTTAACTTCCAAAACAATATATCCATGGACAGCATCTGAGGACGGCCATCATCTCTCCTCACACCCCTGCTCCCCCTGCTTCTCCACCCAGAGTCTACCAAAGAGGGGCCTGTGAGGAGCTGGTGAGGGAGGGTGCTCAGGAGATACCGAGGGAACCAGCAGTGGGACCTCAGGCTCTTCACAGGGGAGGGCGTGAAACAGTACTTCCCTGCTTGCCAACAGAACCCGGCATCCAGATTACATTGCTATTAGAACGAAACTCAAATAATTAGTCTAATAATCCAAATTAGGTGGAAACTAGTAATTGAATACGTTAAATTCGTGAAAATATTTAGCAGAGTGAACACCACAGCATAGGTCAGTGCTACAGGTGTTTGACACGGGTCCCATTTCATGCCAGGCACTGTAGTGTGAGTGTGTGTGTGTGTGTGTGTGTGTGTGTGTGTGTGTGTGTGTGCACGTGTGTGTGTTTAGACATCAGGTGTCTTCCTCAGCGGCTCTCCATCTTACCCTTGGGGACAGGGTCTTCCCGTGAGCCCGGAGCTCACTGATTTGGATGGCCTGGATTCAGCCAGCCTCTGCACTCACACCTTTCCAGGGCTAGGAACATAAGCGTGTGTCACACACCAAGCTTGTATGGTGCTGGGCTGAGCTCAGCTCTTCCTGTGTTCCCGGCAGCTCTTTACCCACTGAGCCACTTAGCATCACGCGAGCCAGGGGGCCAAGGCTAACGGTGGCTTTCTTTCCTGTAGCCAACAAGTGAGAACGGTTCCTTTCTTTCCTTTTAACGCAGGTCTCATTGCGCAGATGCCGGGCGGGCCTCAAGCTCACAGAGATCCTCCTGCCTCTGCCTCCTTAGGGATTAGAGACATATGCCACTCTGCCTAGCTGTTATGACATCTTCTAAAAATATATTTTTATTTTATGTGTATGTTTGCTGTGTATACATATGTGTACCACGTCCATGCCAGTACATTTTTTTGAAAGCTGGAAGACCTTTTCTTCGGATGCAGCCACACACACACAATGACAGAGGTGACGTTAGGCCTACTTTTACAAAAACAAGTCATCAGATTTCAAAGATCGACACTCAATCACCAATTTAGCCAAAATTAACTAGTATTTAAAAAAAAAGAAAATTCAGAGGGAAGATGGGGGGAGGGGACTGGAACCCTGACAAATTTCGAATATCCAAGGCACGAGGAACCCTCCGGGTTTGCTTGGGAAATTAAACCATGCACAAAAAAGTAGTGTGGACCCAGCAACTCAAAAAGCCCCAGGGATGGCAGGAACTGAGAGAGACAATCTTACAGCCATTCAGTCTCGGCAAATGAAACGGAACAAGGCTGCACCAAGAGTCCCTTCTACAAAGCCATTCTGTATGCATCTAATTTCACACCCAAGAGCCATGCCCCAGCCTCAGCTTTTTACTGCTCATGTCCATCTTGGGTCACTCTTCCAGGCTAAGCGAACCGGGCCTGCGGTTTCATGGATGTTCAAGGGCACCTTCATGCCCATTTAGCCAGGTTGAATGCTGCGGTGGTATCGAAGGCTCTGGCTGGACAGCTCCCTGGAGCTGGGAGATGCCACCCTCCCTGACTGCTACATGCTGCTTCCAGAGTCTCCAGAGCCGGAAGCAAATGAGCCCAACACCACCAAAGAGGGCCACTGAGCCCTGCAAGGCCGAGGGCGGCTCGTGCGTGGGCCGCTAATGACCTCTTTTTCTCTGCCGCCGGCATTGCAGAGAGAAAGGAAACAACTGGATGTGGGCCCCAAAGGAATGAAGACACATTAGCAGAATTGGCTTCTCTGTGGGGTTCCGGCTAACACACCTGCCCCCCACCCCAGCCTGTGTCAGCACCAAGGACACCACATCAGCCTGGGCTCGAGGAATCAGGCTGCTCAGAACTGGCCAAGGTGCAGAGGCTAGATACCTGAGCCATCGATCAGCTGCGGCCATCAACATGGAAGCTACAAGCTCCGCAGAAGCTCGTACATAAGGTAGAAGAATATAAAAGACAGGAGGAGACCGCAAGGTACCGAACCTGCACACGGCACAGCAGCTCACAGTGTCTACTGTGACCTGCGCAGCACACACACAAGATCAAGCCAGACAACCTTCCAGTGTGGACAGGGAAGCCTTGGCGGCCCCACCCACCCTGGGGGAGCTGGGGCAAGTTGACTGCTGAGGGAGGAAGAGATGGGTCTCCACCCTCTGGGGATGCGGCCACTAACCACGGCTAGGCTGCTTATGCTAGACTGGACGGCCACATATTCATCCGTGAAAGAGACCATCACGGCACCAAAGGGGTCTGAAGGGATGTCAGGGAGGGCGGCTATGGTCCTTGTACATTGTAGAAGTGTATAGAATGTTCACAGAATTTTTTTTAATGCTGCTACAAAAGAAAAGAAAGCAAAGCAAGCTAGTGACGGGAGCATCACACAGTGACCGCAAAGGCAAAAGCGAGCCTCCAAGGGAGCCACTCCAGGCAGCAGTCCTTCCGGCGTCCTCAGGGAGAAAGGGGGGCCTGTGCCCTACCTCCAAGGGGGATGAAAAACTTGGAGGAAGGGACCAAGCTGAGCAAGAGGTCTTGGAGGGTTTTCCTGGTGCGTGAGTGGGCATGGGCAATTAGGAACTGCCATTGCGCATGCACTGAGATGTGCTTCCTCCAACAGAGGGCGTGGCCAGCTCACTCTGCCTTCCCCGCTTGCACTGGGGTTACACCGTGGAGCATGTGACCCCACACACAAGGACCGTGGGGTCCCTAGAAGACTTGGTCCATCTGGCAGGACAGGCTCTGTGTGCCCTTTGCGGCCGTCACAGCCATCCGTGGAAGCGTGGGGAAGGCTGGATTCACCCTTGCAGGTTTCTCTGAGCCCATGAGAGGCGCCCTGCATATGACCTCGCACTGTAAGCAGCACCAAAGACCAGCTGAGGAAGACATCCTCAGGGTAGGCTGGGGCCACGTTACCCTGGCACCTTCCTGTGGGAAGGAAGAGCAACAAACGCTCACGTCAGCTTCCAACCTACCCTGTGGGATGGCGGAGGCTGAGCGCTGACATGCTAGATGGTCCCTGAGCCCAGTGTGCACTTCGGGACAGCGCTGGCTTTCGGGTCTCACAGCTGGGCGGAAGGGGAGCCGGCAGGAAGGAGAGCAGCCTCCGGAGGTCAGGGAGCAGCGGTGAGCAGTGATTAAGCCGAGCTCCACCTGCTCACGTGACATGGTGATCCCACTCTCCCAGACACACCAGCCTCCTACGTGCCAGCCCCGATGCCCTTCAGGCACACAGCCTGATGCCAGCAGGGGTCAACGGGCAAACCAAAGCCAAGTGCTCAGACTGCAGAACAGGTCAGGAAGCGCTGAGGCTCCCTCAGCAGTGATCAGCCTAATTCCCAGGCCCACGCTTGGCCTCGCCAAACGTTCTCCAGACGGGCCACCATCGCTGCTGACAGCAGCAGCTTCCTGCACTGCTTCCTGCTTCCTAGAGCATTTCAAAGGAGAGTAGCTGTGACCTGGAGACTAAATCCAGTATTTCAAGAGTCGCCGACATGCTGATGTGTTTACCTGGCCATGCAGCCTATGTCTGGGAACATGCACGCTCCCATCTCCCTGCTCTGCCAGCCACATGCATGCACACATGACCGCGTGCATGCATGCTCATGTGCTTGCGCATGGAAGCACACGCTTGTGCACGCATAGGTGCTTGTACACTTGTAAGTTCATGCTCATGTGTACACGTGTGCTCCTGAGTGTGCAGGCATGTGCACACAGATAGAATTCTCTTCATGCTCTTTTGACAGACAGATGGAGGAATGCAATCCGCACCTTTCTTTTGAAATGGAAAACTGTCTTGAAATGTCTGCTGGGGAAAACCAAATCCACATTTGATCCTCTTAGGCTCAGGAAAGCAAGCACCCTCCCCACCCCATCCCCTCGCTGGCGGGACACTTCCTGCGCATCATTATTGTGGTGAATTCTCACGCTGCTGCGCTAAAGCCCTTTGAGGATAGGGATTTAAAGCCCAGGGGAGCTGTTTTGAGGAGAAAATGAAAAAAAAATAAAAATTCTCGCCTCAGCTCAGTGATACACCAAAGCCCAGGCTTTGCCGTGGGGGGGGGGGGGGTCACCTCCCGTCTGCCAAGAAGCACAACGGCCGAATTCTTGTAACTTGCAGGGGGAAATCCTGCTGCCCTCCTAACAGCACAACGCGCGCACACACACCACACACACGTAGTCACGCTGCTCTGTCCTCTGCCCCCCGCTCCCCCGGGCCCTTCAGTTCTATAAGAACACAGGAGGAGCGGGCCGGGGGATGGCTCGTTCACGGCGTGCTTACCGCAAAGCCTGAGACTGAGCTTCATCCCCACGTCCACATTAGAATGCTGTGAATGGTTACACACGCGCAACCCCAGCACTCCTGTGGCAGACAGGGACTCCTGGTGCCTGCCAGTCAGCCGCCAGTCCATGAGCTCCAGGCCAAGGAGACCCTGTCTCTAGGCAGGAGGGACTCCTGAGGAAGGACTCCTGAGGCTATTATCTGGCCTCTACATGTATACACACCCACACACTCACGCAAGGACAAAGCACAGCAACATGAGGACCAGGTCTCAAGCCATGCATCAGCCATGGGAGGCCTCTCTGTAAATGAGCACCCTGAGGCTTCTCACACCACAAGCCCGAGCAAGATGGCGCTTCCGAGCTCGGCCGGCGGCTCCACCGCCACAGCCATTGCAGCTGCGGCCTCTACCCAGCCCGCGCCCTCTCCGTATAACGTGCTGCCCTGTCCTTGGAACACGGGCCTCTGCCCCGTGGGCCGCTGCTCTTCCTCACCCTGCCCAGCCGTGTGCCAGCACGCCTGACTCAGCTGGCTCCTGCCACACCTGCCCTGGGCCGGAGCCCACCCAGCTTTCTTCCCGGGCTGTTCCAGGTGGTGGAACCAATGGGGAGCATGCTAGTCCCCAAGGCCAGCAGTAAAGACCTGGGGGCACCGACTGGTACAGTCTGCTCCAAGCCAGTGTGAGAGCGTAGCTGACTCTCAGAGGTGAGCAGAGGAGGAAGGAGCCAGGTGTGGACAGCTGGCTCTCGGGGCTGGGCCATCGGCTTCTGTTGACCCCACCAGGCCTCCATTGTTACCTCCTTAGGTGACACAGGGTCATTGCTCTAAGGCCCATGACTGGGCCCCCACATCCTCTTTACCCAGGCATCCCCCTCAGCTGCTTCCTGCTTCTATCCACCTCCATCCTCTCTGGTCCTCCAGGCCTTGCATTCTGGCCCTGTGGCTCCTACAGAGCTTTTAAAAACTCATGAGTGGCAACAGAACAAGATAATTTGAACACAGGGACTTCCCAGAGACTCATACTCCAACCAAGGACTATTCATGAAGATAACCTAGAACCCCACAGGTGTAGCCCATGGCAGTTCGGTGTCCAAGTGGGTTCCATAGTAATGGGAAGAGGGACTGCCTCTGACATAATCTGATTGGCCTGCTCATTGATCACCTCCCCCTGAGGGGGGAGCAGCCTTACCAGGCCACGGTAGAGGACAATGCAGCCACTTTTGATGAGAACTGAGAGACTAAGATCAGAAAGGAGGGGAGGACCTCCCCTATCAGTGGACTTGGGAAGTGGCATGCATGCAGAAAGGGGAGGGAGGGTGGGGCCGGGAGGAGAGGAGGGGCTTATGGGGGGATACAAAATGAATAAAGTGTAATTAATAAAATTTAAAAAAAGTAAAAAAAAAAAAACAAACTCATGAGTGTGAATGCTCAGCCCACAGGGAATGGAACTATTAGATGTGACCTTGTTGGCTTAGGTATAGCCTTGTTGGTGTAGGTGTGGCCTTGCTGGAGTGGGTGTGGCCTTGCCGGAGTGGGTGTGGCCTTGCCGGAGTAGGTGTGGCCTTGCTGGAGTGGGTGTGGCCTTGCTGGCGTGGGTGTGGCCTTGCCTGGTAGGTGTGGCCTTGCCTGGTAGGTGTGGCC
>NW_026593947.1:3316341-3320449 GCF_907164565.1 Psammomys obesus
AGGTGTGGCCTTGCCGGGTAGGTGTGGCCTTGCCGGGTAGGTGTGGCTTGCCGGAGGAAGTTTGTCACTGTGGGGGAGGGGGCTCTGAGATCATATATGCTGAAACCCCTGCCCACTGTGGCACACAGTCTCCTGCTGCTGCCTGCGGATCAAGATGTCGAGCTCTCAGCTCCTCCAGCACCGTGTCTGCTGTATCAGGGGACTGAGTCATCGTCTTCTGTTGACCCCCCCAGGCCTCCATTGTCACCACTGTATACATTTGGGCACTAAGTACCGTGACGTCACTGGTACTGAGAAACAACCTCAGCTGGATACTGTGACCCCACTGGGACTAAACACAAACCAGGTGTTAAATTCCCACAGGGGAAATGTAAGGAAGAGGGTGCAGTAGTTGAAGAGAACGGAATCAGTCAAGGAAGCAGACTCCTTCACAGACTCTGGGCTATGAAGCCGTCAGTAACAAGTGAATGGAGAGCAGAGGAGCCCAGGCTGACAGACGGAGGTTGGCAGTGGGACCACGGGATCCCCAGGCAACAAGGTGCAAAGCTGACAAGGCAGGAGCAGGGAGGTACCTCAGCTTAGACTGCATCTGCCCCCCCTGCCCCCCCCCCGTGTCTGCTGCCTTCATGACTCCTCCAGGACGCTGCAGACTCAAGTGAACCAAACCGGCGAGATGCCTGCACACCCCCCTCCTGGCCACTTAAAGCGCCTCTGCATTACCCCAGCCCTAACACGCTCATGCGGCGGGAACTGCTCTTCTATTGTGCCGTGGAAGGGAGAACAACAAGGGAAAAGCCCGGATCTGCTCAACATTTCTTTCACCTAAAGTGGTTTGAATCCATGGAGGTAGAAACCGAGGGTGTGGAGGGTCAGCTGTGCACACGAAACGCGACTGAAGGAGGAGCACTGGGCGAGGTATGGCGGAACCAAAGTGAGCGCAAACTCACATCATCAGACACTGACCCATCAAAACCGGCACAAGCGTTGTCCTCCTGCCTGCAGCGTGTGTACCAGAAGCTGGGCCCACAGCCTGGGGTGTTGACAGTGCCACCTTGGATGGAAACATTGCTGCTCTCTGAGGGCGAGGGAGCCTTCCCAGAGTCTGTTCTCCCAAGAAGGGTGTGTTATAAATGGCAAACTGGCCCCCAGTCCCTCCCTGGCAATCTCTTCCCCAGGGACTCTTGCCATTTCCAGGCCAGGGGCCACAAAGTTCTCACTAATGGCTGAACCCATGGGCTACTCAATCTTGGACTTCCAGCCTCCAAAACCATGAATCAAGTAGACTTCTTTTCTCCATCCACACACAGTCACAGCGACAGAAAGTGGCCATCACATTGTTGGTGTCCGGACACTCAGCTCAGAAGGAACCCCCCTTCTATGTGAGAGGCACAGAGCCTCCCCACGGCCACCAGGCTGTGACAAAGAGCAAAGGAATCAGCCAGGGCCACCTCCACAGAAGTGAGGGGAAGGTGAGGCCAGCAAGCGCCTGGATGCTAAGAGAATGCTGGGCCCCTCCCAGCCCCTGAATGTCACCCGTCCCAGGTCACAAGGACAGCAGGCTCACAGCATCTCACCCCACAATGCTCAGGAATGTGACTAAGGAAAACCCCAAAATGTGGAGCCTGAAGTTGCTGAGGCCAGGCGGGATCTCCAGTAGAGAGAGGGAGACACCAATCCACCCTCCCCCCAAAAATGAGGGATAAAGAGAAGGTACGAGGGACTGGGAGGAGAGGAGGGAGGAGCAGCAATCTGGCTGTAAGGTGATTAAATAAATTAATTAATGAAAAAAGAAAACTCCCAAAGTGACAGTTAAAACACCTCTGAGCTGAACACACACGCTCTAGCAAAAGCAAAGACGGGGCTGGGACAGTGACAGCGACGGTGTCTGCACGGCAAGCAGGGGACCCCGAGCTCAGATCCCACCCAGGAAAGAAGCGGGCAGGGAACATGCAGTTGCGATCCCAGCTCTGGGGAGGCGGGGACAGCGGGTTCCTGGGGCTCCCGGCCAGCCAGCTCCAGGGTCAGCGACAGACCCTGCCTCAAAAACAATCAGAAATGGTGACATCTGATTGCGGAAGACATCTGATGTCAACGCACAAGCGCATATATACTCACACAAAGACATACATCACCCAAATACACGCACACACGCACACACACACACACACGCATACACACACATAAGCATACACACACACAAAGACTAAACTAATAAAATATTCCACATACACCTTACAAAGATCATACCTCAAGGGGGTCTGTGCACCCTCTGGTGGTCCTGTCCGGACCCGCTTCACACCTGTGGCAGAGCCAGAGGAGCAGCTCAGCTGGGAGGCAGGATGGAGTGAGCATGCTCGCCTCATTGCACGCAAGAGCCCGTGGGCCCCAGCGCAAGAGCAGAGGGGAGCAGAAGAGGCAGAATCTCATTTTCAGCCTCTCAGTTCAGAAATCACATTTGGGGCTCTACTAAAACGGAAAATGAACACACAACAGTCTGCGGCATCCCACTAACTTACAGCAAGGCTCATCCTCCCTCCCTCCCCCCTTCCCTCTCTCCTGCCTACCCTGAGGAGCACAAAGTCCATGAGAATTTAAAAATAGCCTACCAGATTTCAAATAGAGCACACTAAACGGGCCCATTTTCCACGCCTTTCATTTTACATTAAGCGCTGGTTGTTGGGAAGCACATAGCATGAGCAGGGGGGACACGACATTTAAAATCTAATTTTCAAAAATTGGGTCCTAAGGCAGAACAGTGAAACGCATTCACACACAGAGCTGTGCCTGCAAATCGACACTGGCGGAACAGTGCCCGCTAGCCTCACAGCCCGAACTCACCAAGCCACAGAAACCAATTCACTCACTCAGCAGGTGTCTGCCCAGCCCTGCGAGGTGCCAGGTGACTTGCCTGGTGTCCCCATTGTCCCTGTGCTGGAAGTTCAAGGCCCCCGAGGACCTTGTGAACTGTTGAGGGAATTGCTTGGTGTAAGGGTCTTTACCACGTGGGGGAGAAGGGGAGGGAGAGAGCTGGGATGAGAAAGTCGGCAAGCACCTAGGAAAACAGCTGTCATGGAGGATGAGGGCATACGAGGGGACAAGATGAGTGGAATGCTACGTGAGAAGGCACAGGCAGAGGAAGGTGAGCTTTGGCTAACCTAGTCCAGTGAAGACCAGGGACACGGCAGGAAAGGCCGGCAGCAGCCACATCTGTGCTACGCCTCCCGTGGGAGCGTGACTGTCATTCAAGGCCTTGCCGCAGGAGTGCGGCCTGGCTGCTGCTGGCCAGCAAAGCACACAGCAGCTTGTGACCGGGCAGGTAACATCCCCTGAGCACTACAGACTGGGCAGTGTGAAGAAGACCCTGGCCTGGTCCAGTGGCCTGAATGCAGTGCCTCGGGCGGTAACCCCCACCTGAGGGACCCTGTCGGTGTTCCCCACGGCTTACCAGCCAGTTGTAAACAGGAAACCCTGGCGGAGATACCTGGAGCTTTGCCACCCTCCCTGGGGCGGGGAGCTCTGAGGCAAGGTGGGTGTGTTCCACCCTGGGCGAAGCCACTGTGGTCATTGTCTGACCACGTCCCAGGACCCACGGGTTCCGTGCGTTCTTCAGGATCTTGCATGTGCCAGTGGGTGCCCAGGGCACTACATGCTGCAATCCTGGATCTGTCTGTCTGTCTGTCTTCAGCCTCACGGCACCGTGAGAGGGTCTGTCACACACGAGCTCCAGGCCGCCCAGAACAGGTGGCTGCATTTAAAGCTAGCTGGGAGCAGAACTGTCAGAGGGTGGCTGGGGACTGGATTGGGGCACACACTCAGCAGTCACAGCAGTGATGAGAGCCCGTGGGAAGGTCGAAGCCTGTCACCTGTGATGTTACCACGTGCCAAACAGAACACATCTGCAAAACAGGGATGAGCTGGCGGTCCAGAAGAGGACACGGAGACCAAGTTAAGTTAACTACTCACCCAGGGGCGGATACTAAGAGACTGCATGGGTGTGAGCAGCAGGGACACACCCTGAGAAAGTGGAGGTGAGACCTGACAGACAGGAAGGAAGGAAGGAAGGAAGGAAGGAAGGAAGGAAGGAAGGAAGGAAGGAAGGAAGGAAGGA
>NW_026593947.1:3320459-3332083 GCF_907164565.1 Psammomys obesus
GGAAGGAAGGAAGGAAGGAAGGAAGGAAGGAAGGAAGGAAGGAAGGACACACCCTGAGAAAGTGGAGGTGAGGCCTGACAGACAGACAGACAGGAAGGATGGAAAGAAAGGCAGGCCCCTCTCTTTGCCATGGCCAACTGCCAGTTGAAGAAGGGCAGAGAAGCCCTTAATGGAGGAAGCTGCTGTTGAATGCAGCTCAGGCATCGTACTAGTGGCTCATTGCTCTGACCAAAATCGTGACAAAGCGTGCATCTGAGAGGAAAAATTTAGCTCGGCTTATGGATTAAGAGGGTAGTGTCCACCATGAAAGGAAGGCATGGGCAAGCATAGGTAGAGAGGGAGCCACAGAAGCGTGAGAACCTGTGTTTGGCTCCTCAGCGCTCACAGAAAAGCCAGGTATGCAGCACACATCTGTGAGGGGCAGAGGCAGGTGGATCCCTGGCACTCACTGGCCAACCAGTCAGCCAAACTGGTGAGATCCTATCTCAAAATAATAATAATAACAAGGTAAACGGGGACTGAGGCCCCGGACACGATCTCTGCACGCCTACGTGTCAGTCCACCGAGGCACATGCAAGCAGCACACAAGACTACTGATGATCCACAGCCACCCTCGCACGTGTGTGCACACATGTTCAGGGATTCCCAACAGTCTGTGAGCTTCCGCCCTGGTAGCGTCCTCGCCCTGGAACCGGGGCTCCCTTCTGTCACAGCCTGCAAGCAGAGCCCCAGTGGCCACACCCACCCACCTCTCAGAGAGCTGCAGGCGAGCTAAGGAGACATTTCCACACGGTTGCCCCAGCAGGGCAGCCGTGATCGCCCTCCTGCTGGGGAGGTCCGGCCTCCTGCGCACCAGAAGCAGACAGCCAGGCCTAACCACGACGTCCACTGAGACGGATTCCCCCGGTTACCCAAAGCTCTCGATGCTGACAGGAAATCCAGACGGCGGCCCCACAGTGCCTGGTGTTTGTTTTAAGTATTTAAAACACATCAGGCTTGACACCAGAGTGGCTAATAAGTTAATGTCCCAGGTACTGAGGGGAAGCTAAGTATGAAATTATTGGCTTAAAATGATCCCACTGAAACCATTTCTTCTAACAAGATCATAAAATGCATTTTCTCAGTAAGCCATATATAACCGGCTTGACTATATAATAAAATGGGGATACAAGCTTAATGGAAGATGGAGCCCGTTAGATTGCAGATTAAGGTGCAATTTCTGCCTGACTTGGCCATTTCAGGGCAGTGTCTGTTGGCTGATGTCCCTTCGCTGAAGGGACAAGTGTGCCATTTCTGCTTATCACAGGGGCACAGATAAATACGGGGCTAACTGGCAATGCCTTTGACCAACAAGGGGAGGTGCAGGGTCATCAAGTCGAGTTCTGACTCCACAGAGGGCTGGGAAGGTGCTGTGGCCGCCTCAGAGCCCTGCGCTCTGAAGGGCTGCTCATGCCAAGAGACTGTGGCAGTTTACTGCTTTTGCTTTTACTTTTGTTTTTAAAACAGTGCTGCATAGCCCCAGCCGGCCTTGAATTTGAACTCCCGGTCCCCCTGCCTCCACCTCACAGGTGTAGGATTACAGGCGTGTAGCACCGTGTTTGGGCTGGGGTCAATCCCCGGGCTCCATGTATGCCTGGCAAGCTCTCTACCAGCTGAGCCGTTTTGGTTAAGTACAGGAAGTGACTACTGGGATTCCTCTGGGCTTGACCTGAGCTGGGGGGGGGGGTGCTCAGCACACAGGCCTGGCTGTGCCATGCAGCCTGGCTGCAAGCCAGATGGTACTACCAAGTTACAGAGGAGGCCGGAGCCTTCGAACGGAGAGCCCCACACGCAGCCCCACCGGGCAAGTACGTCACCGGCTTTCTTACCTGTGCGGGGAAGTCACATATGCCCAGGCGTGACCAGCGCTGGGGCAACCACCCAGCTCACGTGGGCACACACATGCACACAGATGAGGCAGGAGCAGAGGGAGTGTCAGAGCGGGCCGAGGCAGTCCGCCTGCTGCCACAGGCTCCCGTGAGCTCCCTGGGTGAGCCCAGCGTGAACAAAGCCTTTCTAACCTCTGGTCTGTTGTTTGGGAGAATGAAATCACATGATGAGAGGTGCCCATGGGCCGAGGGGCGGGGCCATTGTGGGAACTGCCACCAGCCAATTTACTAAAAGCCCCCTCCGTTCTTCTCCAGGGACAGTGATGGGGACAGGCAAGTTGGTCTCAGATGCCCAGCTGGCCCTGGAACCAGGGGTCCCTAACGACTTCGGACTCCAGCCAGCTTCCACAGCTATCGCCTCTCCACCTTGGCTAACAGCAGCTCCTGTCTCCTTCAGGCACCCAGCCAGGTCAGCAGCCGTTCCAGCCACTCTGTCCTCCTCACCACAGAGGGCTGCGTCCTTGCATAGAACAAGCCCTGAGGATAGTACACGAACTTAACCCAAAGGCTAAGACACAGTGAGACCTGGGAACCGGCAGCCCTCTGTCAGAGGGAACGTGAAAGAGAGCGGTGAGCACTGTCTGCCTCCCAGTGTTGCCAGATTCAAGAGAAAACCCTGGCGCGCCCTCCAGTCACTTCCATCTTCCCTGGGCTGTTAGGCATCCTCGGGGCTGTATGACAGGGATGACTTAGAAACAGAATCTCCATCTTTGGTCTGAAGCAGGGGTGGGGGCAGAGGAAGGGTGACGACAGTGACTACACAGTGAGTCCCAGGGCACCGTGAGGTACAGAATGACAGACTGCCCCAAAAGAAGAGTAACGTTAGGTAAAATAAAGCAGTGGCACCTCTAATGGGATGCAAACAGCATCTTAGGAGCTTGGCGTAGAACGTTCATTATCTGTCTCTGTGACTTTTCCATTTGTGTATTTGTCCCATGACTGGGGCACAGAGAAAGGCTCCCCCAGAGCAGGGAATATTGGCAATGGGGGTGGATGGATTTGTGGGGGGCGGGGCGTGGGTCAGCTTCACAAAGAACTAGTCTATGCCACCAAGGAGCAACACCGGGCCACTGGTCCCTGTGGCATCAGACACAATGCCAGGACAGGACCCGTATTTAGGACATGACACAGTTCCAGCCACTTCCACTACTGGGCATGAACGCGGAAGGCGTGTGCTACACAAATACCTGTCTGCGAAACAAGACAAACCACCAGCTGCGCCCCGAACGCTCCTAAGCTAGCTCTGTGCAGGGCTGCGTCCTCCCTAGGACCAGGGTCGCCTTTACCAATGCAAATGGCTGCGAACAGCAACCGCGTGGAGCCCACCATAGTAAAGGCTGGAAAGCAGGCAGGGGAGAAAAATGCCAGACCTGTGTGTCCAAAAGAGAAGGTTCCTCTGCAGCTGGAGGAAAACCAAGCTGGAAGGAGCCCCCATTCACCAGCGTCCACACTCCAGTCTAGCGCCTACTCATGGGGAAATGCCGGAGAGGAGCACTGTGGCCCTCCGGGATCCCAAGGAAGAATTCCAGGAAGCAGACAGACTCCCGAGAAGAACGAACAATGGCCCAGCCCCCTGGGAGTGCTCCTTAGGCCTTGCTGAAGGAGGTCATGGTGAGGGTCTGAGAGCTGAGTTTGCCCTCGAATCCTCAGCTCCTCCACATGCAAACGTCCTCAGGCAGTTCAGTGGAGGAATAAATCTCTGGCTGCAGTCAGGTCCCTGGACCTTCCTTTCCTTTTGTTCCCCAAGCCCTCTTCCCGGCTCCGCTAGCCAGCCCTTCCGGCCCAGCGCTTCCTGCATCCCAGTCTCCTTAGGTTTAAGACTGAAAGCCTCGCTGGTGACACGCCAGCGCACCCACACACTGGGCCAATCATCAGAGGCTGTGCAACCCTTGATCGCCTCCTTGAACCTTATGAGGTCTTGGAGAGCAGCCGCACCCTGGCCACGCTGCTGCTCTTACGTGTAACTGGTCTTCTGTGTCTGCCCAAGTCCACCCTGAGGCCTGCATTCAGCCTCTCCCACAGGTGACACACCAGTGCTCCTGTGCACACCTGCTCTCCACACGGGTTGCACTGGGGCAGCCTATGGCATCTTAGGCACCAGTTTGCTTCTTGTGAAAAGTGCTCCCTGCTCCCCTAAGTCTGCCCTAAGCATCTAAATTTAAACAGACAAGCCAGGAGTGTTGGTGGGTGCTTGTGATCCCTGCACTGTGGGGGCAGAGACCAGTGGTTCCCTAGGGTTCAAAGCCGGCCTTGCATAGTTACTGAGTTCAAAGCCAGCCTTGCATAGTTAGGGAATTACAGGTTAGTGAATGGCCTGTTTGGTAAGCAAGGTAGACAGTACCCTGAGGAATGACACCCAAGGTTGACCTCTGGCCTCTACATGTACAGACACATATATACATGTACTCACACGTATATGTACAACATATACACACACGTTTGCGCACACACATGCACAAGGTATCATGGCTTAAGAACAGCATAAATTCTCAGGGCATGGTGGCATATACCTTTTGTTCTAGAACTTGGAAGGCAGAGGTAGGCAGATCTCTATGAGTTCAAGGCCAGCCTGATCTACATAATGACTTCTAAGGAGGCCAAAACTATGCTGTGTCAAACAAACAAACAAAAAACAAATTCATTCTCCCAGAACCCACAGTCAAGGTGCTGTAAACAGGTTCCTCAAGGGGGCTCAGGCGTGCCTGCCCCCAGCCTCCCACCTGCCTCGAGGGCGGCCAGCATGTCACCCCTCTACGTGGAGGGTACCCGGCCCTCTCTCATGTGCCCGTGTGAATCTCAGACCACCTCTCTCTCCTCTTAAAGAACTTGGCTTTAAGTTCTTTTTAGCTCAGGCCAGGGCAGTCTTATCTCAAGATCCCTCAGACTAGGTTCACGCTCACAAGGACCGCAATAGGCACGTGGATATCTGCTGGGGACACAGCAGTCTGTGTCGCAGGCTTCGAAGACGCTGTGTGCAGGCGACCTAGGATGAGAAGACCCTCTGAGGTCGTCTTGTCTGGCCCCTCTACAGCACGGAGGCCTCTCGGTGAGGCTCCTCAGAGCAACCAGCCAACAGCTACACTGTCGCCATCATGGAGCCAGGAGAGCCCGGTGGGAGCCGCGCCAGCCTTCAGCATCTGCCTCCAAAGACAGCCCCGGCCACCACGGCACACGTCAGCTGTCAAAGGCGGAGACTGGGGTAGAGCAATGAGTGTGTCTGCTCCTCAGGCTGACTGGGGCTTCTGCCCTGCAGTGCTGGGACCAGGGGTCCTCAGGGGAGAGAGGGGCGGAGGCAGTGCTCCAGGGTAAATGAGGGTCCTCTAAGTGAGTCGAAACAACCTGGCCCCACACAACCCACACCACCCTCCCTCACCTCGTCCCAGGAGACCTCTCTACAGCAAACCCACTGCAGCACTGGGGGATGGCTCAGTTGGTAAAAAATGTTTGCCATGTAAGCTGGCTAGTTTTATGTTGACTTGACACAAATTGGGGTTATCTGAGACAAGAGAACCTAACTGAGAAAATGTCTCCATTAGATCAGGGTGTAGGCAAGCCTGTAGGGCTTTTTTCTTTTCTTTTCTCCTCTTTTCTTTTCTTTTCTTAATTAGTTATTGATGGGGGAGGGCCCAGCACATTGTGGGTGGGGCCAGAGTTCTATAAGGAAGCAGCTGAGCAAGCCGTGGAGAGCAAGGCTGCAAGCAGCACCTCCGTGGCCTCTGCCTCAGCTCCTGCCTCTGGGTTCCCGCCCTGCTTGAGCTCCTGCCCTGACTTCCTTCCTTCAGTGATGGACAGCAATGTGGCAGTGTAAGCCAGATTAACCCTCTCCTCCGTGAGTCATGTACTTCCTCACAGCAATAGCTGCCCTAACTAAAACACCATGCCAGCAGGAAGACATGAGTTTGTACTTTATAAAAGAAAAGCAGTGAGGTACGGTGGCGACCATTTGTGACTCTAACGATGGGCACAGAGACAGAGCAAGCCCAGTTGCTGCTGAGCCAGCTGCCCTACCTGGTGAGGTCCAGGCCAGCAAGAAACGCTAGCTTGAAAAAGCAAGGAGGATGGCTCCTGAGGAAGAGAACTTTGCTCCTCCTCTGATTTTAAGGGAGAAAAACCTGAGCATCCCACTCAAGCTAGCTCTACAGATGGACAGGCAGGCTGAGCTGTGGCCATCCCTAAGTGCACCGCCGACGGCTGCCCCATGACCATTTCCATGCCCTACCTCTCTTTAATTTATCCTCAGAGCACCCAGGCTCCACAGAAGCACACACACAGCAAATGACTGAACACACCTTGCAAAAACCAGCTTTCAGATGCTGCAAAAAAGGCCAAAGGTGGTCACAGAAAAGAGCAAAAGGAAAAGCTTTAGCCAGGTCGTGGATGTGGGAGAAGGAGATCAGCCATGCTCTATGGTGCTTATGGGCAGCACTGTCTGGGCTGGTCAGATCTACGGAGCAAAATAAACCACCACTCCTGTCACGCAGGCAGGAGGATGAGAAATGAAAGGCGTCCCCTCTCACAGGGGAAAGACGCAGGCAAGGACGCTGTCAGTCCAAGCCCTGCTGAAATGTGGGCAGCAGCCTGCCTGTTATCAGCACCTCCGCCACTCTGGGGGAGTTCCCTAAGCTTTCAAGCTTTACCCCCAACCTCCCTGCCTCTCTGAAGTCTGGAAGAACCCATTCACTCTCTAGGCTCCCCTGTGCACACCCTGTGTTTCACAAACTGATGCTGTGAGATCCCGAGTCCTACATTGAGCAGTGATGCCCTAAGGGCGGGCACGGCCCTCGCCCCTCACAGAACCTGAGAAAACACTGTGCACATTCCGACTCTGTGTAGAAAGTTTTCTACAGAGCCAGCTCAGCCATGAGACAGTGCCTCAGTCCAGTGTCACACTTCATGTTTCCCGTCACTCATACCAAAGTGGTGAGGAAAATGGTAGCGGCAGCCATGAAACCATAGCCCTTAGTCCAGGCCTAGCCTGGCCGTGAAGGACATTTTTCCCCCAAGCCACATAGAAGCTTCTGAAAAACTCAAATTCCTGCTCAAATTCCTCCTGGGGAGTTCCGGGCTATTGAGTCTGGGTGAGAACTGCCCCTGCGGCTCATACGTTTGAATACTGGTTCCAGTTATGGAGGCTCTAGAGGTTTTATGCTGTGGTGCCTCCATGGAGAAAGCACATTAGGGGGGGGGGGGGTGGCTCAACCCACTTCCACATCCTACTCTGTGCCTCAGGCTTGCAGTTGAGGGTGTGAGCCCTCAGCTTTCTCTTCCAGCCACCACCCATGCATGCTGCCATGCCTCCCTGCCATAATGGACTCTTAACTCTCTGAGCTATCAGACAAAATAGAGTCTTCCTTCCATGGGTAACCTTAGTGGTCGTATTCTATCACAGAAACAGAAAAGTCGCAACACACAGCCCACTGTTGAAGAGAGCTCAAGGCAGGAACTGAACAGCTAATCATATCACACTGACAGTCAAGAGCAGAGAAACGAACGAGCCCATGCCGCCTGCCTGACTAGTCACTTGCTTGCTGTCAGCTAGTTTTCTCCTCTCTTATAGTATTCAGGGCCTCCTGCCTGGGGAATGGTGCTGCCCACTCTAGATGAGGTCGCCCTACTCAGCCACCAAGGTAATTCCCCAAAGTCACGCTCATAGGCCACTCTGATAATTGCTCATTAAGACCCTTGCCAGGGGGAGAGCTGGCCCTGCCCCTCACCTGGGCAGTGTAGGAGAGCTGACCCCGATGGCAGACCACCTCAGCTACCATCCAGGGGCCAGATCCATGGCTTGGAGTTGGTCCACCCCAGCATCTACCTCATCTACATAAACTGCTGGAATGAGTTAAGGGCTGGAGAACCAAAGCTGCAGGATCTCCATGACCTGGACCCACACCAATGACTCACTACAATGAACATTTGCAAGAAAAGCTGTTTGGGCAAAGGCACTTACTGTGTGACACTGAGATATTTTTCCATTTGTTTGTTTTCTTTTGGGGGAGAGGTTGCAAGGGTAGAGGGCAGATACAGAGGAGCAGGGATTGAAGGGGATTATGACTGATGTGACATTCACACATAATCAATAAAAAGTTAAAAAGAGAGAGAGAAAGAAAAAAAGACCTTTTCCAGGTGATTCTGGATTGAGACAAGTTGACAGTTAACCAGCCAGAAAACACACCCCACCCACACAGCAGGCTTGGAAGGTCGCCTGCTCTATGTTCACACAAAGCACACGTTACTGTGAGGGTCAATACTGAGTGTGGGTTTGGCAGGACCTAGAACAGTCCAGGCACATCTGGAGGGAATTTCTGGATTCCGTAATCTGTGGTGGGAAGACTGCTGAAATGCGGGTGACACCGTCCTGTGGGCTGGCTTCCCGGACTGGATGAAGAAGACATGAGCTGAGCACCAGCGTTCACTCACCTGCCTCTGCTTCTGTGGGTACAATGTGACCAGCTCCCAGGGTCAGGCTACCCTGTCTTCCCCACCCAGATGGACTCTCCGACTCCCTTCCTTCAGTTGCTTTTGTCAAGTAATTTGTCACAGCAACAAGAAAAGTAGCTAATGTAATTCCCACTCTACCGTCCTCACTAATGTAACTATGGCCTGCAATGACCTTTTAGCAGGTGCTTCAAATCCTCTGAAGGAGCCTGTGGGTTTGACACCCCCTGTTTTCACTGCAGAGGCTGCTGGGGCCTCCTGGGCAGGAAAGGACAGTTCCTCCAGGACTGGGAGGCTCCCAGAAGAACTAGGGTCCTCACTGCAGGCCCTCAGCCCTTGCACGCACAGCGCTGCCTCCATAGAGATGCTCCTGAGTGTGTCCACCCAGAGTCCCTTGTGTTTCGTGTTTAATGGAGGAAAGCAATCCCAGGGGTTTCAGTCTAATCAGGAATCAGCTTGGGTGATGACAGAAACTGATTCAAGATAAAATGAGCCCGAGGCATCCCAACCTGTCTGCCTCCTCTTCCCGGGTCGGCATCCCAGCCTGGGGAATTAGGGCCGTGCACGAGGTGTGTAAATGGTAAATGCGCTGTCTGCAGTCAGCCGGAGTCGAACACTGCCCGGTGGTCTGGGGAGAGTCTTCTTGGCTGAGGCTGAGCGTGGAGTTGGAAAGTGTGTCCCCAGAGGCTCCTGTTGAAACTTAATCCCCGGGTGAAGCAGCGGGGAGTGGAAACACTGTGGCTACAGTATTTGGAGGGGAGCCCAGGGAGGAGGGGAGCCCAGGGAGGAGGGGAGCCCAGGGAGGAGGGGAGCCCAGGGAGGAGAGCAGTACTGAGCACCTGTCATCAGGGTAAAGGCTCACAACCGAATCCTCGTGGCCCTATAAGACACAGAGGAAAGCTGTGCAGGCTCTCTCTTCCTGTGATCTTCTGAGGCACCGTGGGATTGTCAGGAGGAAGGTCACCCCCGGTGGCTGCCCTTCCACCTTGCGCCTGAAGAACTCTGCGCCCAAATACACTTCTCTTTAAGCTCGGCCGGTGGGGTGCCATTGTATCATCCCAACAGAAATGCAGCCACAGGCGACGGTCCCTCCTCAGATAGGGAACGCTCATGGGGAAAGCACATAATGGTTCGCTCTGGACTCCAAGGGCCCCAGAAGCTGCTAGGAGACGGGCATCAGCCACCAGTTCCTGCCCTGCATGCCCTACTCCCTTGGGCTGCTTTCATGTCTAAAATTAGTCTAAATGACCCGCAAGGTCAGTTCCGGTTACCCCGTAAGTGAAAATTTGCAAACAAGCTCTTGCATGTGTGCACGTGTGTGTGTGTTTGTGTTTTGCGTGTGTGTTTATATTCATGTGTGCACGTCAAGGCCAGAGACGATGTCGGGGGTCTCCCTCAATGGCTCTCCATGTTATTTTGTAGCCAGGATTTCTGGCTGAACCCTGAGCTCCCTGATTTGGCTAGACTAGCTGACCAGCAAGCCCTAATCATCCCCCTGCCTCTGCCTTCCAGCCCTGAGGGCTGAGGTTTCAGACACACACGGCCACGCTCAGCTCTGCATCTGTACGCTGGAAGCCCAGACTCCCATAGCAAGCACTGTACAGACTGAGGCATCTCCCCAGGCCCCAAAGCCCCTGTTCTAAATAAGAGACAAGACATTTGGAGTAGCATACAAAATAACTGACCTCACTGATCAGTGAACGTGCACTTGGTCCCCTAGATGTAGCAATAGGCTTCGTGCTATAGAAGAGTGCCAGAAGTGTTCAAGGGGGAAGAGAAACAAGCCACCTACATAGTCCACAGGACCTGGAGATTCCAGCAGAGAAGAAAAAGTCCACATGGATGGTTCAGATCCACCTTCGAATGAACAAAGTGACCCTGTTGGCACCCAACCTCACCCTTCCTTCTTCAAATGGAAGGCAGCAAGTCAGCTCCAGATAACATCTTGGCGCCAGGACCTTACAGTTGGCACTTGGAGGAGTCAGAGCCCTGAGATAGATGGAAGCCAGAGCCTGAGAAAAGCCAACGCTTTGAGACACAGTTGGTCCATCTGCCTTCCAGAGTCGCCTCAAGAAGAGCTAGCTGTCTGATCTTGGAGGCACTTAAAATGTGATTGCACCAAAAAGCAGCCATGTCTAAGCTATGTCTCCATCTTCCAAATCCCGTCCAGGATCTTCCTTCTACTCTGCTGGCTTTTGTAGTTGAGCACAGAGAGTAAAAGCACTCTGCAGAGCTCAGGCAAGGGCAAGGAATTACACAAGAAGCTCACAGGTGTGAGGAAATCCAGCTGCCCACAGGCTGGCCCAGCTCTGCCATGGAGGGCTTCTGGGAGAAGAGCAAGAAAAAGCCATTCCATTTGTCCACAAGTTTCCTCCTTTTTTCCTATTGTTATATTTTGAGACTAGAGCTAATGCAGCCCAAGCTGGCCCATACTCTCTATGTAGCTAAGGATGACCTTGAACTCCTGACTCTCCTGCCTCCACTTCCGGAAGACCGGGATCACAGGCGTGCTGTGCTGAGAATCAACTCCAGGGCTTCCTGAGTGCAAGCCGGCACTCTACCAACTGACCGATGTCCCCAGCCACTAGGCTTCTTTTCTGTTCCATTTTCAAACCCCAAACTCAGGCACAGAAATCATTCTCTTCACCGTTGCCTCACCTGGAACCTTAAGTCCATGGAAACTACCAAAAATTTTGACAACGAACCATGAGCAAGTGAGGAGGAATTTTGCCAACACCCCTGAGCGTGTGGAACAACCCAGTGCCACTGCGATGGCTGTGGGCATGTCCCTCCCGCAGTGCAGCTGGTGGACGGGGGCTGTGGAGTCGGACATTGCCGCCACCGCGTGGCGGAGTGAGCTCTCAGGAGGGGCTCATGGTGAAGGGACAAGCGTTCCCGATGTTCTCTTTCCGTGTTTTCCTGCATTCGTTGCCTTTCCAGACGCTGTGATCAAACACCCGACACGGAGCAGAAAGGAAGGCGCTGTTTTGCTGCACCCTTGCCGGGCACAGCCCGTCAGACGGGCAAAGACACGGCGGCAGAGGCGTCTCGTGTCTGTGGCAGCCGCAGTGAGCGCTTGTACGCTCACGTCTCAGGAGATCATGAAGCAGAGCAGCAGTGAGTGAGTGAGGAGTGAGTGAGGCGTGAGTGTGAGGATGAGTGAGGCGTGAGTGTGAGGATGAGTGAGGGAGCGAGTGTGACTGAGTGAGGGAGCGAGTGTGACTGAGTGAGGGAGCGAGTGTGAGGATGAGTGAGGCGTGA
>NW_026593947.1:3332093-3344523 GCF_907164565.1 Psammomys obesus
TGTGAGGATGAGTGAGGCGTGAGTGTGACTGAGTGAGGGAGCGAGTGCCTATTGAGCCTATCGGGGTCACTTTTCTCAGAACACTTCTTGATCTACTTCTTAATCTCCAACCCATCACTACCTCAGTTTCGTCTCTTCCCGCCCACACCAACCCTGTCCTTCAGCACTGAAGTGTGGGCTACTTGTCCCTGTGAGATCTCCCCCTGTCACTCTGTCTCTCTGTGTGTGTGCGTCTCTGTCTCTCTTCCTATCTCCCTTCCTCCCTCTTTCCCTTTCCCACTCTCTTCCACCCTCTACCCTCTTCCACACCCTCTTTCTTCACCATCCCTTCCTCCCCTGAATGAAGAGACCCTGAGCACCAAGCCCTGTGAGGTGGCAGTAAGCAGGGCACACAGCACGAAGAAGTGGAGCCTTCCCTCTGGGCATGGGAAGATCAGGAGCTTCGGGTCACCCTTGGCTGCTGAGTGAGTTCAAGGCCAGCCTGGGCTACAGGAAACCTTGTCCCAGAACAAACAACAGTCTGACATATTCATTAATATTAGGTGTTTTTTTTTTTTAAGAAAATGTTAGTTCTCTGTCCTATATGATAGGGTAAATATCGCAGGGACAATCTGCTGCTATTAAATAAGTGCAGTGGTGGTGTAACTGTTTTTTTTCAAATTCAATTGACAAGTATAATGAAAAATGTCCCCATAAGAAACTCAGATTCAAATCTGGGCACGTTGGCGCACACCTGTAATCCCAGCACTTGGGAGGCAGAGGCAGGTGGCTCTCTGTGAGTTTGAGGCCTGCCTGGTCTACAGAGTGAGTTTCAGGACAGCCAGGGCTACACAGAGAAACCCTGTCTCGAAAGAAAAGAACAGAGAAAAGAAGAAAAGAAGCAGCTCAGATTCAGGATAACATGGAGTCATCAGCCATAGACATCACGCTGTCTCATGCCCTGATTTCAGAGCTGGTCTCTGCCTCCCTTCTCCCTGATTAATTACACGGTACAAAGTCAACTTGTGGTCTGTCTTTCTGATCTCTAATAAGTGACAACTGCTGACTTAAAACATAGATAGGAAGGAAGAAGAGGAGGAGGGACAGAAGGGGAGGGAGAGAAGGGGAAGTGAGGGGAGGATGGGGAGAGATCCTTCCTCTATCCAGCCCTCCTGATGGCCCTGGGGTCAACCAGCCTGAGGTGTCAGCTCTGGCAGCTGCGCAAAAGGTGACTGAAAGCCCCTGAGCCACCAAGAGCCCCTCCCACCCTCCTACCCTCCCACCCTGACTGTCCCCGGAAGCTGCCCTCTCAGCAGCCTTCCCCACAGGTCTGCCTGTCCCTGGGGTGCTACTGGGAGGTGGTAAAACTTTGGTGCTCTTGAGTGGCCTTTAGGTCATTGGTGGTGGGCCCTTCCAGGTGACTGTGGGCTTGGTCTCCTGGTGTCTCTCTGCCTCCTCGCTCACAGTGACCCTGCTTCTCTTGCGTGCTTCTGCACGAAATGCTTGCTGTTCCCACCTCGGCGGCACGCCTGTGCCTGAAGAACTCTGCGCCCACATAAACTTCTCTTTATAACTCGGCCGGTGGCCTTGCATCATTGCCAACAGAATGTGGGTCACGGGCGACGGTCCCTCCTCAAATACAGAACACTCACGGGGAAAGCACATAGTTCGCTCTGGACTCCAGGGGCCCTCAAATCGGTATGAGACAGGCAGTAACCACCAGTTTCTGCTTTGCATGCCCTATTCCCTTGGGCTACCCCTGGTGTAAGGCCTAAAATAAGTGGGGACCCCAGATAGCCCCCCAGGAGTGCTTAGGGGCCAGGCAGCTATGGAACCTGCTGGAGTGCATGACCTGGGTAGAAGGAAATAAATACCATTGAGTGACCTAAACATTCTAGCATTGCTTGCTGAGCCCTTGACCCCACACCACACACACACACACACACACACAACACACACACACCACACACACCACACAACACAAACACTCTGTACACAGCACACGCGGACACACACCCATTTAAGCAGCCTGGCATTAGGAGTGCCCCATGCCCCACACCAGGTCCTCCAAAGTCAGCATTTCTCCTTCTCAGTGCTCCACAGAGCGGCCACGATGGCTCTGAAAATTCTCTTTCCACTCAGGAATGCAAGCTGTGCCTCCCGCCTCAGTCCTCATCTTTATCATTAATGGTAATTGATCATCGCAATTAACAGTAATAACTGTGGTATCGCCTTTACTCATTTCAGTAACACGTTCCTGGAACTCCTGTAGCCCTGAGTTTGATCTCGTGCTATTTTCTCCTTCACCTCCTTTGCAAAGAGCAAGACAGAGGCTGGACTCTGCTCCCAGCTGCTCTGGAGCAGGGCAAGCCCCACCAGGGTCAGTGGACAATCCCTCCATTGCATGGGGAGGCTCTGACTGTTCCAAAGCTGCAGGTTTGAAACTCAGCACAGCTGGACAAGCTCAGGGTTCACCCTGAGGAGGAACTGAAAAGGGCTGAAGAGGAAAAAGAGGGAACGGGAGCCAGCAGCTAAGGGCACCTGCCACAGAGCGTGGGGCCTCAATGCCACCCCCAGATCTCACATGGTAGGAGAACCATTTCCAAAAAGTTATCCTCTGACCTCCCCCAACACACACACCATGCTGACTAAATAGAGAGGGAGTGGGTGCCAGAAGTGACAGCCCCATAAGGAGGGAAGGAGCCCCGCATAGAGGGCAGGGGGAGCAGAGGATCTGGGTTTAGGAAGACCCTTCTCCGCCAATCCCGGAGCTCAGCCACTCAGTTGCGGCTGTGAGACCTCTGCAGTCTGGTTTGGTCCTGCCTTAAGCCACCTAAGCAGGGCCTTCAGAACACAGTGACCCCCGCCCTGCAGCGCAGTGACGCGCTTTGTGACAGCACTTCTGAGCCTCCTGTTGCCCCTTGCAAAGATGTCTGAGCCACATTGGCGATTTGAGGACCAGTGGCCACAAAGATGGGTCCTTCTGTTAAGCCACACCCTCATTTCTGAGGACTCCCTCACCTGGGTCCCCACTTCAGTAGCAATGATCATTTGTGAGGGCTTAAAACTTCTGTTCCCAGCAGGATGCTCAGCTGTGGCCAAGCCTGACAGTCTTCTGCGGTTGGTCCCTGGGACACCCATTGTGGAAGGAGACAACAGACTCCCACAAACTGTCCCCCAATTGCCACACACGTGTGTCATGACACAGAAACCCCCCCCCCCCATGTAGACACACAAAAGTTACATAAATATCAAATAAATAAGTAACTTTTTCTAAGAAAATCTAACAGCATAGCAAGAGGAAACCAGGCCACTAGTGGGCCTCACGACAGTAACGGTGAGCTAAGGACTGCACCTGAGGCTCGGCTTCCTAAGCTTCTGACAGGCTTGAAGAGGGCTCCTCCCGGCAGCTCTGCCGGCAGCCCAAGGAGAACAGCCAGCACAGGCTTCCCTGCGGCTGGCGCGGAGCTTCAGCCTCTCCTGGGGCCTTGCTCATCCCTCTCTTTTTACCTTTTAAACACAGCTCCAACCCCAGTGGGGAGCTGTGGGACCCTCAAAGGTATCGGCCCAGGTCTGCGCCAGACAGGTGTGTCAGCGGCGCCTTAATCCATCATTCTTTAAATGCTCACTTCCGGCCACACCGACAGGCCAGCTGACTCCCAGCCAGACACATGAAAAGACACGTTTCCAAATGCGTTTCTAAAAGGGATTAAATGGAAAATGCCCCCGGCCTAACTCCATCTCCGGTTCAGAGGATGGACGCCCGAAGCGTCACAGCAAAGCAAGTGGTCCAGGACCCGGCACAGCTGCTCAGAGCCAGGAGCCACCACGGCGGTGGCGCTCCCTCCGCACGCCACTGTGCTGATGTGTCTGTCCCATCACCCCGTGTTCTACAGAGGAACGCCTGGGCCTCTCAAGGTGACAGGCGCCCGCCGTCCCAGAATGCCTCTCTCTCTCCCCGGAGTGTCTCTTAAACTGGCTCGCGCCTTGGCTGATGAGTTTCGCCACGGCGCCCTCTTGTGGCCGCAGTCCTAGTGGCGCTGCAGGTGAGAACTCACTTCTAGCTGTGATCACAAATTAATCACAACCCTTCATCACAAGGGGAGCCCAGCCAGTGCGAGCAAGGCAGCTGAGGCAGAAATGTGCTTGCTTGATCTCCCCCCTCCCTCTCTCTCTTGCTGTCTCTCTGTCTCTCTCTCTTTCTTGTCTCTCTCCCCCGCCCTCGCTCTCTCTCTCTCTCTCTCTCTTGCTGTCTCTCTGTCTCTGTCTGCCTGTCTCTCTCTCTTTCTAGCATGCCTCCACGCCTCTGTGCACCCTCTTCTTAGCCCTGGCTGAGAGGCAGGCATGGAGGTCAGACCCCCCAGGGTCACAGCTGGCGAGCAGCACTCACGAACTAAGGTGGGTGTACAGATTCCGTGTCCGGGACTTGGAACACGCCTGGACGCTTCGAAGATGGGTTTGCTGTCATTCGTTTGTTATCATTTTGATACTTTTCCTAAAGTAAATCTAAACTTCCTGTTTCCAGTTGGTGTCACACACGATAAGCCCACGGCTGACAAATGTCCAGCCCAGAGGAGCAGAGAGGCTGCGGTGGCCGGACACCGTGGGGGTGTGGCTGGCGAATTCTGGGTGCCCTGTCATCACGGAGATGGCACCACTACAGGTGTGCAGCCCGAGGCACGCAGCAGGACGGGGAGAGCCGAATGTGCACCCTGGTCACTCTCGGAAGGCCACGACAATCGCACCTCCAGGTCCAGCGGGTGCCCCGAGCTGCCCCTCCCCTACGGGATCTGTGCTGTTTGTAAAAGAGAGACTGCACCTGGACAGGACACACCTGAGGCCCCTGAAGGTGAAGGAGGAACTGAGCTTGCCCACCACTGTGGGGAGGGGCAGGGGAGGTTCAGTGTGTGTGGCCTCCGGGCGAGGCAGGGTGCCAGGCAGGCGTGCCAGGCTGTGTTCTAGTTCTGTGTGCCAGTCCAGCAGGAGTATGTTTCAATTAGTGAAATGATAACCTTCTCCGCAAAGGTTCATCGCTTCTTAACGGTATCGGGCTTTTTACACATCCCACTGTTCACTATGATCTCAGGTTAAGATTTCATGATAGATCTGGGCTTGGTGGTGCACGCCTGTGATCCCGGCACTGGGGAGGCAGAGGCAATCGGATCGCTGTGAGTTCAAGTCCAGCCTGGTCTACATAGCAAGCTCCAAGCCAGCCAAGGCTATGCAGAAGACCTTGCCTCAAAGCAATGCATACCAGGACCAAGGCTCGGCGCTGTCCTTTGTGTGCATACTGACACACACCCGGCTGTAGATACTGACACACTGACACACCGACTATAGATACTGACACACACAGCTGTAGATACCATGACTGGCCGTGTACTCAGTGGTCTTTCCAAACACGAAGACTTAAGAGTGGAAAATGTGCTTCACGGGCAGACAGACGCACCGGCATAGGCTCAGTCTGGGCAGAGCCCGCTGGGCACGCATACACGGGTTATTAAAGCGCGCCCTCTGCGCTGGGAGCTGCCTCAGGTTAGAGCACTCACAGCTCTTCCAGAGGACGCCAGCTCTGTTCCCAGCACCCACCCCAGGAAGTCACCACCATCTGAAACTCCAGCTCCAGGGTTTCTGGTGCCTTCTCCTGGCTTCCGTGATGCCTGAGGTCACGTGCACGCACCCATGCACACGCACACACTTAAAATTAAAATTACCCTATTTTAGAACTTCCTCTTACGAGGAGCAGGGAAACTCTCGGAGCTTGCAGGACTTCGGGCCCCTTCTCAAGGTTGTACACTCAGCCTTGCCCACTGTCTGTACCACCCTCCCTGTGCACACGCCTGCAAGGTGCTTAAGGGACTCTGCCAGTGTGGCTTTTGCGAGCCCCCATCCATGACGAGGCTTCTTCAGGCGCTCAGGCATTCTGAGCCTCTGTGCCTGAAACCCCAGTACAGTCACTGGCTCACCACACTGGGCCCGGACGGGACCGCTCTGCGGCCTGGTGCGCTCGCTATCCGGGTCCACAGACCTTTTCTAACCTCGTCTGTTTTTTGGGACAGCACGGCGCAGGTGTGTCAGGGCCTCGGTGATGGTCCTGGGGGCTGGGTGAACACTGGACCGGGCTAGCCATGGCCCCGCACATGGCATGGTCCTCAACCAGAGAATCTGGAACACTTCCAGGAGAGGCTAGCTCAGACCAAGATCACAATCCTAATGGCCAAATTTCTATAAATGAACTAACTATATAACAAGAATAAGAATAGACTATTTCAAATGCTGAAAGAAAGGAGTTTGGGTGTTTTCACCAAAATGTAGGGTTGTCCCAGTGAGATGGCTCAGCGGAGAAAGGCCCTCACTGACCAGCCTGACGGCCCAAATTTGAGCCCTAAGACACAGTGACAGAGGAGAGAGCCAGGTCCTACAGGCTATCCTCTGACCTCACAGGCACCATGCCATGTGTGTGCACATGAAACAAAGAAGCAGATAAACAAATAAACCAACAGAAACAGCATATGACTATGGCTGTGGCTCAGTGGACAGTGCTTGTCCAGCGCATTCAAGGCCCTGAGCTCAATGCCCAACACTAACACAGGAAAAGGAAGAGTGCACGCGTGAGGAGAGAAACAGTCTGACTTAAGCATTCCATTTGTGTTGGAACACCACATAGTACCCTACAAATGTGTGATATTTTATGCTTTTATGATCAGTAAAAAATAGATGTAAATTTCAGAAATAATACGTCTGCCCTAAGATAATTGAACACGGCTTTGTTTCACGGAATAACCTGCAGGCTCCGAAGGCGGGCCCAGATACAGTCCCTCACGTGTGAAAACACACCAGACCTTTGAATAAGGTAACCTTAACTCCCACTCCTTCTTTTCTATTTTTACCTGAATAATTCTCATCTTTTTATCTTGCGCATTGCTTTAGGGACAGTGGCGTTGTTTGCTGATGTAAATATCCTTCTGCAGTATGAGTGAGTGAGCACACACGTGCACGTGTGTGCTTGTGGCTGGTGCACACTCGTGTGCCTGCATACAAAGGCCCACCTTGAGTTTTGATTCAGACTGTCTCAGTGGCCTTGAATGTGAAAACTAGCTGGGCTAGTTGGCCAGCAACTCACAGATCTGCCTGAGATTTCCCCAGTGCTGGCATTAAAGACGTTAGTCAAACGTTTGTGCAACAAACCCTTTGCCCACTTTGCCCACTTTGCCCACTTTGCCCACTTTGCCCACACACTCCAGCTGTGTGTGTGTGTGTGTGTGTGTGTGTGTGTGTGTGTGTGTGTGTGTCTCACTATGGAGCTCAGGCTGGAACTCAAGACCCTCTTTCCTGTCCCACAAGGGGACTCAGGCGTGTGTTTCTCAGCCTCCTCATCCAGGCACATGCTGTCTGCGCTGCATCCTGGGGCTCGGCTGCTTAGTCCTTCACTCTTCTGAAGACAAGGACCAAAAGACTCATTACAAAATCTCGGATGATATGGCAAAGGCCCTGGTGGAAAGATGGTGACCCACCTCCCGACAGTTTTACGAGTTCAGTCTACCCACAGGGTCCGCAGGAGACCTACGATCTTATTAAAACTCAGGGCCCAACTTTCTCTGAGTTTGAGGTAAAGCTACATTTTCATTAAAGGTTTTATAAACTGTGTCAATCATAACGGGATTCTTTCTGGCAATGAGCCTGCCAATGGGGGGGGGGGGGTGTTCAGTTCACGCTGTGATGGCAGGACGATCTTCCGTAGCTGATGAGGAGGTATTTGTCTCTTTCTAACCCTAACCAGGTGGGTGCTTGTCTTACCCCCCCACCAAGCGGGCCCACAGCCTCTGTCATGGCCAGCCCCGTGCCCACTGCAGGCAGGAAAAGCTGCAAATACCACTGTCACTCATCACTCCACGCATGGTGTGTTTCACGTGCATGGCCTCAGTGTCCCCACAGAGAGACCTCCCAGGTGGGACATAAGCTGAACAATATTCGGACAGCCCTCCAAGCACCCCTGTGACTGGGGCAGGCTTTGGCGAATGACAGGAAGGCCAGCATCACATTTGCAGGAGCAGATTAACCTGACAGCTTTCTGGGAAACTTTATTTCGCTCAAAGGCACAGTGAGTGAGGCTCAGAATTCTCTTCAGATGTTTGGCCCAAGAAGCACCTGGAACAAGGTTGGGCATGACTTGCCAGACTCTTGTGCAGAAATGCCCCTGGCTCAGACAGAAGAAGCTGCCTTGGTTTACGGAGACAGACCCACTTCAAAGAGTGACGTAGCAAGAAGTGCAGGGTGGAAAACAGTCTCCTAAAGATGACACAAATGTGGACGAGCGGGGAGGGAAACACCAACAGCAATGGACCTAATGGTGCAGGTGAGTACCGAGTCCTCGCTGGGCAAAATTACGACAGTGTAAAGCAATGAGGGACAGAAACTGGGCCTTTGTTTTCTCTGTCTTTCTGGAGGACCTGTCCCCTCTGTCTGCTCAACCTTGAGGAATCTGGAAACACCCCTCTCCACCTCTGTTCTGGGTGCCATGCTGAACATGGCTATGGCTACCAAAGTCCTTAGCCCTTTTTGTAAACTAGAAGGACCTCTGGGACTCTGGATCTTTTCCAGTGTCAGGAGACCTCTGCTGTGACCCCAGAGCTGTAAAAAGCCCAGCCGTTCTGTGAACGTGAAACAGCTTGAGAGACAGCTCGATGTTTCTCCCAAGCCCTTGCCTGTTGATTTTCACGTATCTGCATAAGAGTATGAACCCTTTCCCACCCTCAGGTCTGACCACCAGCCTCTTCCAGCTTACAGAATCAGCAGGTCTCACCCTTGACCCCACACCTGCTCAGCTCACATCCTTGTCCACAGTCACACACAACAGATGTCGGCGGGGCCACACTTTTCAGGGAAATTGAACTACAGAGTTATTTAAACAACACAATTGACACAAGCTTGCTCTGACTTCCTTCAGGTTTGTGCAACTTCCGCCTTCAGTGCTGCAGGTCGCTGGATTCATTTTGCCTGGGGCTTGATCAGGCGGCAGCCGAGACAGAGCTGCGTCCTCTCCAGTCCCCGCAGCCTTCCAGGACCCAGACTCCAAAGTGAGGTGTGCGTGCAGGACACACCTTAGGTTTTCTTCCCATCCTGGCTCTGCGCTCAGTGTGGCCTGGGGTCAACATAGGAGATGGGGGTGGAGCTGAGCTTTCATTCTGAGGCATCTGGTCCTCACACATGACACAGCGGAGTCCCCAGTGCTTTGTCTTATTTAATCTTATTGTTGACACCATTGTAAGGAGAGATGCCTAAGCGATCACCAGAGTACTGACTACACAGCCGTGAGGACCAGTCCAGAGGTGATTAGATCACAGAGACTCAGGAGTGGGACCTCTGGAAGTCCGGCCTGGGTGGAGGCGGTACCTCCCTAGGGGCGTGGCTCTGCCTCCTTCCTCCACGGTGTTCTGCCTCCCTACAGGCCCAGGGTCAGTGGAACCGGACTATGCCAAATCCTGAGCCAAAACAAGCTCCTCTGCTTTGAAGCTGTTTCTCTCGGATATTTGTCAGAGACATGGGAGGCCTGACACAGAGTCCAAGAACAGACGTCCAAGAAGAACCTGTGACTTCATTTCCATCCTGGGCAGAGCCAGGCGCCTGCTCCCAGGGGACAGCCCATTCCAGCCATGCTACAGCAAGGGCTTCACCTAATGTTCCCAACCCCTGAGCAGGGGACACGAACTCATGACACTTAGCTGGGATGCCGGAGCTGGAAGAGCACAAGATCAGCAACTGCAGCTTTTAAATTGTGGTCTTTCCGCAGCATCCATCCCAGCCTCAGAGAGATGCAGAGTGCATGAAAGAGAGAGTGAGCCACCCGCATGCTCCTTCCCACCCCGTGCTCCTGCTCCTCCCCCATGCTCCTCCCTCCCCCCATGCTCCTCCCCCCCATGCTCCTTCTCCCCATGCTCCCTCCCACCCAGTACTCCTCCTCCACCCCCCCTCCGTGTTCCCCTCCCCGTGTTTCTTCCCCACCCCCTCCACACAGGGCCTCACTGCCCTGCCTCACCCCACACATCACAGGGACTCTCTGGTGTCAGTGCTCTGGCTCAGGTGAACAGGCAGTCCAGCCCAGGGCTCAGAGATTTCCACATACACCCTCCCCTCCCACACTTGCTCACTCAGCCCAGCACTTATTTGTATGAGTTTAGTTTCCCTGGAGCCTCAGCATGTGTGAGCCAAGCCACAGACAAAGCTTTGAATACAAAAAGCCAGAGAGCAGAGCACCGCGGGAGCAGAGCTGCCCAGAAGGCAAAACATTCGCCCACTAAGCGCAGTTTCCAATCTGGATTCACACAGTACTGTGGTGATTTGGTTGGGACATTTCAGCAACTTAAGAGCTGACCTAGCATCCAGAATCCTTACTGACCGTACGTGTGAAATTGTTCAGTGAGAACAGGCAGGTCTAGATTCGTCATACCTCAGGTGGAACCACGCACTGAAGCCTCACCGCCCTCTGTGACTAGATCAAATGAGGAAGGGAAAAACAAATGTCACTTCCCTGGAACACATGCCCCAGAAAACAATCTCCTGGTGATGGAAATAAGGATTTTGTAGTCAGGGAGCCTGTAAGACTGGCAGTTTAACGATACAAGGGGTTAGGGAGATGGTAAGGAGGTAGAGTCACTTGCTGCCAAGCTTGATGACCTAAGTTCAAACCCAGAAAAAGACAGGAGAAGAAAAGGGTAAAATCATTGGGGGTTTTCCTCTCCTGAGGCCTTGAAGGTCAGCAGGTGGTGGCCATATCCTGTTACTTTCTAGCTGGAAAGTTTCTGAATCACTAAAGTCAGAGCCATGGGCATCCTCCCTGGGAAACGTCCCAGGCTGGCCTCAAGCTTGGAGGACAACCTCTCCCTACCGGTGTCCTTCCCAACAAAAGCGACAGCGAATTCTTCACAGGATCCTCTGCTTCACTTGGCTCCAAAAGTAATAGCCTAATCGTTGTTTTTCGGCCTTTGTAATGGCGGAAGTGGCCTGATGGAGTGTGTCCCTGGGTGCTCCAATTGCCAGCCCCTTCCTGTGTCCCTTCATGATTCTTGGCAACCATGCTGTGAGCCGTTCCACTCTCTGCCTCACCCTCTTCATCATGATGGACAGAGCTTCCCAAATCATGAGCCAAAACAAACCCTTTTCCCTCAAGTTTCTATTTGGTCACAGTGACACAAAAGGATGGGTACGGAGACCACCCGTGTGTCCAGTGTCGCTGGGAGGCCGCACTGAGAAGCGAGTCACAGCCCCAGAACACCGCAGTGAGCCCGAGGCCGCAGGGACCCACTGCAGGCGGCTTCTCGGGGGCTTTAGCTCGCCTTGGAAGACAACAGACCCAAGGCAGACTCTGAGGCTCTTGTAATCCAGTGCCACAGACGAGCAAGGGCGTTCACAGTGAGGGCGCTGGTGTGGAGGCAGGCAGTGCTGACAGATGCTGGTGAGGGCTGGTCCTGGGGTGGGCCCTCGGAAGTCAGGGGCAGATCTCATCAGACATGCGTCCTCAGCAAACACTGCTGCCCTGCCTGTGACCTCCACATGCTGCCAAAGCCAGTTTCCCTGACAGGGTGTCTGAGACAAGGTGACAGTGGCAGCCTCGAGAAACCCAACGCTGGAGCCCTGGGCTATGGGCGGGCCCTGCATCTTTGAAGGCTGATGCACAGACAGCAGAGAGCCCAGGCCTCGGCTCACTCCAGAAGGCAGGCATCTCAGGACACTCTGAAGCCATCTACAACCCTGCTGTGCTCCTTTTGAACAGAAGGTCCCCTCTTTACCATATCTGAAACAATTCCAATACAGTGTCCTTTTGCAACTTCTTAGAGGCCAGAAAGCTGTCCCCTCCCCATCTCTCACAGGATGAACTTGGGGCCTGCTCTCTCCTGCTTTCTCTGTCTGTGTGATTTAGGTACTGTCCACCTCTTCTGATAGCCTTACCTGACCTTGCCGGGTTTACTTCCTGGAGACTTGGGCAGACTGAGCCCGGATGCTGCTGCCATATTCTAAAAGCCCTACAGTACTTTCTTGTCGGAGATTTGGTAACAGCAAGAGAAAAGCAGCCAATACAGATGGGAGCTCCGCTACCCAGACTCAGCTTGGCAGTCAATGGGCATTGCCAAACCAGATCCAGAACCATGCCTCCCCACATCACCTGCAGAGCCGGCACAATCCCACTGGCTGCCTTTCCCTCCCCCAGAAATTACCTGCCTGGGGATAAGCGTGCCCTCTAGAAGCTCTGTGCACAAGCCCATCACCCCACACCAGCCCACCACCCCACACTAGCCCACCACCAACACCAGCCCACGACCAGTACCAGCCCACCACCCCACACCAGCCCACGACCAACACCAGCCCACCCTACACCAGCCCACCCTACACCAGCCCACCACCCCACACCAGCTCACCACCAACACCAGCCCACGACCAATACCAGCCCACCACC
>NW_026593947.1:3344923-3355830 GCF_907164565.1 Psammomys obesus
GCCCACCACCCCACACCAGCCCCCCCCCCCCCACCCCCCCCCCCCCCCCCCCCCCCCCCCCCCCCCCCCCCCCCCCCCCCCACCCCCCCCCCCCCCCCGCCACCCCCCCCCCCCCCCCCCCCCCCCCCCCCCCCCCCCCCCCCCCCCCCCGCCCCCCCCCCCCCCCCCCCCCCCCCCCCCCCCCCCCCCCCCCCCCCCCGCCCCCCACCCCACACCAGCCCACCACCCCACACCAGCCCACCACCCCACACCAGCCCACCCCACACCAGCCCCTCCATCTCTGCAGGCCCCATAAGCTAATCTACTTTCCTGAAACCATCCCTTCCCATCCCCACCTCAAATTTCTCCATGGGGAATTAAACACAGTAACATTTCTACATGTTACATAAGTGACTTTCTAAGTGACACAGAAAACTATAGGGAGATCAGAAATATGGATGTCTTAATGTCAAACTCCTCTATCCACTGTCTAGGGACCTCATTATAGCTAACTTTACAGGCCTCAAACAATGTAATCAATGAAAAGACAGGAGGATTTAGCTTAGAAGCTTCTCTATCCGTACACCAGCTAAGGCATGTTCAAGTTTAGTCATAGCTTCAGTCAAAACTGCAGTCCAGGGTAGAAGCCTGTCTCCCCACGTATTTGTGCCCTAATACATTTCACAGCCACAGCCACAGCAGGTTTACAGCTGTAACGGAGCCTGCAAAACAAGATGACCTTTTTAATTGTCATGGCAAAGAACACAATTGCAAATGACATTGAAACACACCGCAAACTCATTATGTGAAGAGAGAATGGCTTCCACTTTGGGGCGCACTATGAATACTAATATCAGGGCTCTTGACAAAAAATAATGTGCTCTAAATTTTATATTGTATAAACCTCTTTAATACCAGAGAGAGTGTTGTTTATAGTCTGCGGACTTCTTCACAGCTGCCATTATGTATTCCATTAAACATGGCAGAACAGGATGAATAGTCACATTAGGGCAGGAATACTGATCACCCTTCCAGAATCAGGCCAGAGAGCAGGAAGACATGAGCTGCAAGTGTAGCTAAGAAGGATGGGGATGTGGACAAGGCTGTTCCTTACAGACTCCAGGGGTAGGAAAAGGCACAGAGGATGCTGTCAGCACTGGAAGCTGGGGTGTGATCAGGATGGAGACAGAAGGACACAAGAAGTGGTTGATGGAGGCCAAGGATGCAAAATACTCCAGAAGGTGAGGGAAGGGCCATGAAGGAGACAATGGAGGAAAAGAAAAGCAATGACCAGAGACGTCTTCCTGCAGCGTGGTCCATTCATGTCATGCCTGTGTCCACAGAGAAGGAAGCCTATTCAGCCCCACGCTGAACAGCCTTTGCATCTGGGCATAGGTGGGAAGCTGCTGGACCCCTGCTTTGCCCATGGAAAAGCCCTTCACAGTTTCACAGGCTGTCCTGCCCTCCGGTCCTCAAAGAGAATTTTGGTCTACCATTTTCTGGACTCCCTCCTTCAGCTCCCAGGGCCACTTATGCAACAGCCCAGGAGATCACAGCACAATTTTGGGGAAAAAAAAATCCCATGGCTACAAAATGTTGCTTTACTGGCTGTAGTGAAATAAGAAGGAGATGATAACGGAAAAGGCAAGATCAGCGTTTACCGCCAGGAGACGCATGCATGTCTCCTCCCTGTGCTGTAAGAGTGGAAGGAGCACGAGAAAAGCCCTTGCTCCTTCACTGGGCTTCTGGCCATCACTCGCTTCTGCATCATCCTGCTTGTACCCAGCTGTGGTACTGAGGCTGAGGGATAAGCCTCCCATATTAGGAATCCAATCAGACAAAACAAAACCCCGTGTCAAGTGAAGCCTTAGATGCAAGCCTCTCCCTGTGCAGACACAGGGCACAACCTTCCTTGTCTCCATTTCCCTGTGTGTGAGACAGCCCACCCATCAGAGGCCCAGGGGTTAGATGTGTGTCCAGTACTGGCAATATGCCTGCTTCCCATGGGACGTGAAGAGAGAGGAGATGCTACTGAAAGGGATGATGACATGGCAGAGACCGTTCCTTTCCTAAGAACAAGTAAATCCACACTAGGTCTAATTCCTCTGTGCACAAGCAAGAGACCCAAGAAATGTAAACTGAGAACACTTTTAAACCTCTGAGAAGCTGGATAGGAGACAGTACAGATCAGGGTTGTCTCCAGCTAAATTCTAAAAACCATAATCGCTTTCCAATCCTGTTGTAAATATGAAACATAGTTTTGAAGCTGTTTGGTTGACTGACGTCAGTGACCCCAAAACTAGGCACACCTTGATCTCAGGGTTGGAAAAAAAAATCTCAAGCTAAGAGTGGCCAAAGAGTGTGAGGCATTTGCAGTATGTGCTACTAGAATGGACCTCTGCAGGCTCCCCAGCCCAGGCCATCCGGAATGTGGTTGCCCAGAGCAAGCTGTGAGACTGAAAATCTAAGACAGCCTGCAGCACAGAGCTGAGGCCGCCTCTAAACAAAGTGGCTGTCACAGAGCTGCACACTTCAATTTGCTATGCCACACACCAAAACTACCCTGCATTTCCACGGGGGACAACCAGGGAACACAGAACCAGGGAACACAGACCCAAGGAACATGCAGCTAGGGCATACAGAACCAAGCAATACAGAACAAGGGGACATGGAACCAGGGAACACACATCTAGGAACATAGAGGTAAAAAACAAGACTCATAGAACATGGAGGCAGAGAACTGACCCCGACTTGACAGTGAGGATCGACCATCACCATGCTTTGTTCATATCAATCACCTTCAGCCTCACCTAGTTTTGACTCTGTAGTCTTTGAGAAGTCCTTGCCTTTCTACATCTTTTCTTGCTTTTGTGTTCCTGGCTCCATGTTCCCTGGCTGTATGTTCCCTAATTCTATGTTCTCTGGTTCTGTGCTCCGGCTCCACGTTCCCTGGCTCTGTGTCCCTTGACTCCATGTTTTCTGATTCTGTATCCCCTGACTCCATGTCCTCTGGTTCTGTGTTCCTGGTTCCATGTTTCCTGACTCTGGGTTTCCTTGCTCCATGTTCCCTAACTCCATGTTCCCTGGATCCATGTTTCCTACCTCTATATTTCCTGAAAACTGTGCTGTTGAAGGAAAATGAAAGGGACCACAAATGAAATAGGGCTAAAACTAGAACATGGATCCAGAATATGGCACACACCTTTAATCTCAGCACCCAGGAGGCAGCAGCCAGTTGGTCTCTGAGTTCGAGGTCACCCTGGCCTACAGAGTGACTTCCAGGACAGCCAGGACTACACAGAGCAACTCTGTCTCTGAATAAAATAATAATTAAAAAAGAAAAAAAAAACCCTAGGACACAGTATGCCCCATGTGGGGTAAAGACTGTTTCAAGTAGGACTAACCAACTGAATCCAACTCACATGAAGGCTACACACAAGGAGAACTGAGGGAGTTTTAGGGAGCTCTAAGGCAGGTGGGCGCTGTGGTCTTTCTGGCTCTTTCAGGAAGCTCATCACATCTCATCCAAAGTCATTAGCTCGCGGCGCTAGCACTGTTCCCGTCTCTTTCATTTTTATTTATCTTCATCTTTGCCGTTAGTAGATGAATTTCCCAGGTTTCTGTTTCTTCCCACCCTTATCCTGAGAGAAGATGGATCTGACTCCTGTTCTTGATTCTATTGGAGGTTTCTTCTGAAGATGCTGGTCAGTGTGGAGGGGCAGGGTCTATATGCAGAGCATGTAAGTCAAGTCACAGGCTCTCTTAGTGAGATTCCACAGCAGCAAATGCAAAAACACCTCTGCGAGAGCTCCACCCTGGACAGCAGAGGAAGAAGAGCCCTCACCCCTCTAGTTCTGCATGCTCCTTCTGTTGGCTAATCCAAGCTCATAACTGAGGAGGAAACCCAAGCCAAATGCAGATCTTGTCCATATGGACAGCTGGTCGAGCCCAAACCATCAGTAGAAAACTGTCAAGTCCCAGTGCTTCTGTCATCTGATTTCCACCTCCCCAGTCCCCGAAGTGGGGCTAAGCAGGACACTGTGGACCAACAGCCCAGAAAGATGAAATCCTATTCTTTGGCCTTCTCCCTGGAAACTGTTTTATGAACCTGCTAATTCCCCCAGGGAGTCCCAAAGCCCAGCTGTAAACCCAGAGCTTCTCAGGCAGCCTGCAGAGCTAGGAGAAAGGCATTACCATGCTAATGATGTCCTATTTAAATTCTGGCCCTGATTACTCTGTGATGAAATCTCTTTCCTCCACACTGGTTTCTTTATATCTGAGTTCTAGTGTGAAATCAACAATGTTAATAAAGTACAATACATATTATCAAGTTATACACTGGAGATGGAGAAACAGCTGTATAAATCTTAAGGTTCACTTTTTCTGGAACAAAAACAAACTAAAATTGGTTACTGATTTTTTTTTCACCCCACTTTCCTTTATTTAAAAAATTGAAATGCATATTAATGAAAAGCTGCTGGTTAATTTCTGCAAGTGTTCAAGAAATGCAGGAGCCAATTTGCTTTTCATTTTACTCCACTGTACGAAACATTCCTCAGAATTCACATGTGTGACTTAAATCTCAGACCTAACATCTTTCTTCCCCTCCTCTCCACAGGAGTGTGTAACTGTAACAGAAGCCTCTTTGCCCTTGAGAATGTCATATTTCTGGCCCTTTCTTATCATCCCAACCTGAATACCCAACTCGGGGCTCAGGATGCAGCTTGGCTGGTAGAGTGCCTGCCTGGTATGCACAACACCCTGGGTTCAACTCCAGCATAGCACAAACTAGGTTATTAGGTGCCACACTCTTCTAACACCAGCCGAGGAAGTAGATGTGGGAAAATCAAGAGTTTAAGGTCATCCTCAACTACCTATCTGCTCAAGACAAGTCTTAACTACAGGAACCTACCTCAAAAGTAAAGCAAAACAGTAACTATCCAAACGGAACACTCCATCATCTTCAGGAAAGTCACCTTTGTCCCTGTTCTCATGATGCTGCAAAAAAGATCCAAGGTCTGCGCCCACAGTCCCAAACAAGGAAGAAAGAACAGACGCTTTACAGTATTCTCCTGTTCCCGAAAGCGAACAAGACTTGTGGCGTGAGGCCACTGGGCTGCGTCCTGAAATAACCCAGTAAGGAAGGCTTAGGGCAGCATCTGGTTCTCAGTGGATTCACAAGCTAGACAGGGACAGAGGGCACATCTCCATGGTGAGACAGGCCGGTCCGTCTCTGACGGCCAGCATAGGCACTTCCTGCCCCTAAGAGCTCTCTGTGTAAACAACACTGTTGATTGGCCCTTGGACCACAAAATGTTTGCTTTCCTCTACAGAAGAAAAAAAAAAAAAAGCCAGGACCCTCACGGGGCACTGGATGCCCAGGGTAAGGGCAGCTCCCACCACCCCTGCAGTTTACTCCTGCCGTGTGTCAAGGTCAAGTTCAGAACAATGTGACATCAGGGCGTCATCTGCAGGTTCCTACAGGGAGTGTGAAGGGACAGCTATGCTCTGTCTTTGTGCCCCCTGGCTGGATCCAGCACCTGCACATGAACCATCTCCTGAGGGCTCAGAAGAACTTCAGAACTGCTCATTCATGCCAACACTGCTTTCTCCACCCCTGTGACCCCTGTCGGAAATCAGGCTTTTCCTTTTAATGCTTTATATCAGGGTAGAGACACGGCCCTTAGTTAAAGTCCAGTCTCCAGAACCCACAGGGAAGCTGGGTGAGGTGACGCACACCTGGGCCCCAGGCCTGTGGCGGCCAGGACTGGGCCACCCCTGGGGCCTTCTGGACAGCCAGTCTAACCGCACTGGAGAGTTCCAAGCTAGGGAGGATCTCAAAGTAAAACAAAGTCAAAAGAGCCTGAGACACAACAGCCGTGGTCGGCATGCGTGCCCAAACATACGCCCGGGCAAACATGCTGCCTCAGTTTTACCGGAAGACATTTTGCCCACGGGCTGTGTAGGTGGCTCGGCAATTAAATCATCCACAGCTCTGACAACAGACCCGAATTCTGCTCTCGGCCTCTACGTCTGGTGGTTCAGCCTGAGACTTCAGCCCCAGGGAACCCAGGGGCCTCCTCTGGCTTCCGGGGCATTGTCCTTGCCATGTGCCCCCCCCCCAATACACACACATCTTTTTTATTATTATTTTTAAGACCTAGGAAACGGGTTTTTTATTTAAGACTAATGAGACTGTGGAACACCCGTATAGACCTGGATTTGCCTTTCTTGCTTCAGCACTTTTGACCTTGACCACAGAGCTCCCTCTGAATTGCTGACTCTGAAGATCCAAAAGCAGCTGAGCCAAGATTAACACCTGGTTTATTGCATTTCAGTGGGTGAAAGCTTCAATTTACTCGGGAATTTATTCTCTTCTCAGTTTAATTACGTGAATGTATGTGTGTACATGTGAGCGCAGTACCTGTCAGGAGAGGGTGTCGCGTCCCCTGGAGCCATACGACGTGAGAGCCAAGGAACAAACGCGGGTCCTCTGCAAGAGCAGTGTCCACTCTTGACCACTGGACCATCTCCCCGCCCCCAGAAACTCATTTTCTGTTTCTTTGTTACCTACATTCTTACCAACACCGGATTGTTAATTTGGGTGACCCAAATCCGAATTTCCCCAGACCAGTTAAAAATGAGCTTCAGCCTCGAGCACACGTGAGCAAACACACGGGGAGAGGGTGGCTGGCCCAGCATCACGCTAGCGGGAAGCACAAGGATCCTGCCACAGACCGTCTGCAGCTGGAGTTGTCCTGTGTAACAAACAACCCCCGTTCACTCGGTTACATTTTCATGACCATCTTGAAATTATTTAGTGAAGTAATATGATGAGATTCAAAACTACAGTGCTCTTCTGAAAAAGACATTAATGGCTTTCAAGAGCTCACACACTATTGAGATGAAACTACTGGGTTAGATTTGCTTGAATCTGTTTACATCTTCTTTGTTCTTAAATATAATCCATTCCCCCATTTTGTGTCAAAACTACGAAACGATTCAGTTTTTCTTATTCATAGAGTTGTTTTTAATCAACAGCACAGGGCTGCTGGAGAGCCGCCTGCTCAGGTCTTACGACAAAGCCAGCCTGCAGGGCCTGGGGAGCCTGGCGCCCCTCAGCGCTGACTCACGCACACTCCACACAGTCCTGGGCTGCACATTGGGCAAAGTAACCAAACATAAATAAAAGGTTTGGCCTGAAAGAGTGAAAGGAAACAGGGTGAGACAGCTCAGTGGGCAGAGGCTTGTGCAAGCTTGGTGAGCCATGTAGAGCGGAGGGAAAACTGACCTCTCACCTCTGTGAGACCAGTGCAAAATAACAATAAAATTCTTAAACTTTTTAAAGAAATTTAAGGGAGTAGGGGAGGCAGAGAGATAGCTCAGTGGTTGAGAACACCGGCTGCTCCTGCAGAGGACCTGAGCTCTGTTTCTAGCACCCATAACTATTACACCAGCTCCAGAGGGTCTGACGCCCTCTTCTGGCCTCCACAGGCACCACACTAACATGCACACACACACACACACAATTTAAAGTAAAAATTAAGTGTTTGTAAAAGAAAGTTAGAAGCGTTAAAGGGAATAGTGCTCAGCTCCGGCTGCTGAGCCTGCTGAGGCTTCATTGGCAGGATACAGTGTCACACATGGAAGGAACACTACATCACACAATCCACCAGAACTTTAAAACCTGATTTGTTCGTCCCAAAATGACAGGTCTGCCCTCTGCGGCTGGAGTCCAAATTCTCTATTTGGACTTTGGACACCGTCTTCCCTGACAACAGTTTGTGGACTATTCAGGTGGCTGTCAGAGCGCAGGGAAGATGGCGTGCTGTCCCTCCCTGCCATGCCGGCTCCAGTGTCACCTGTGTTCTTCCCATGACGAGAAAATCTAACCTCTGAGAACACCCTGACAACAGAGCCCCTTCTCAATCCCCCCAGTCAGCCTGGGGCCTGCTTCCCGGAAGAGCGAGGGAGACACCCTCAGCTCAGGGTGTGCACTGGTGTGTGTGTGTGTGCGTGCTCGTGTGTGAAGCTCCACAGCCCATCACGTCCATCAGCAAACGCAGAGCAGAAGATGGGAAAGGGCAGAGAAAGGGAAATTGTCCCATGCGGAGAGCAAAGCAAATGTCCTCCATGATCTGACTCTGTGAGTGTCCCAGCGAGGGGCTGGTCGGGTCAGCATGCGCCTGTCCTGAGCTGGGCTACTCACTGTGGGCGGCCTCCCGGAGCGCCAGGTCCTGCCGGCTCCTGACATAGTCCTCCTGGACGCTGCGCAGCCTTCTGATGTTCCTGGAGTTGAGTGCCAGCAGCCTGCCCAGGAGCGACTCCAGCCCTTCCCGCTCCGCCGACAGGGCCTGGACCTCCTCTGTGAGCTCCTTGGCTGTACAGAAGTGGCTTCCTGCAGCACAGGGTGAGAAAGGGGAGGAGAGGAGGTGTAGGGGTGTGTGTGTGTGTGTGTGTGTGTGTGTGTGTGTGTGTGTGTATTCTTTGAAAGTTTTGTGCATTTGCCCAACGATACTGGCCACAACCCTCCACCATTCCCCATTTGAGCTCCGCCAGTGCCTACACGTCTTCCTCCTAACCTCATGTCTCCTTACTAACAGCCCCTGATTGGAGTGCACATGAGTGTGGGGTCATCTGCCAGGGCATGAGCCAGGCAGCCATGTCCCCAAAGGAAAATGCCTCTCCCTCCCACAGCAGCCACAGGGTCCTTCCAGCGCCTCCCCCTTCCGCGCCAGGACTTTTTGTAAATGATGTGAGCACTGGAGACAACTGCCTCCTGCTGTCAGTCTCCTGGGCACACCTGGAAGGGATGCTGCCGGAAGCTTAGGGCCTCGGAAAATGGACAGCTGTGCAGGAGGACCAGGGAAAGCCCCAGGCACCACTGCACCCAAAGCTCAAATGTCCAAGGACTGACACAGCAAGCAGAGGAAAAGGCCCTGGCCTTGCAGTTAGACGGCAGCTAAATTAACTCCCCCCCATCAAAAATGCATGACCTATGTGACGGCTAATTTCAACACAGCTGAGAGGGGGAACCTCAGCGGAGGGATTGACTCCATTGGCCTGTGGTATGGCTACAGGTACTTTCTTGATTGTTAATTGATGGAGGCCGGCCTTGCCCACCAGGGGTGGTGCCATCCCTGGGCACGTGGTGCTCCGCCTACAAGAAAGGTGGCTGGGCATCAAGCCAGGAAGCAGCACTCCTCTGTGGTCTGCTTCCATTCCTGCCTCCAGGTTCCTGCCTGAGCTCCTGCACTGGCTCCCTTCAGTGTGACCCAGAAGCCAAATTACACCCCCCCCCAAAGCAAGCGGCTTTTGGTCAGTGTCCTCATCACAGCTTGAGTGACCCTAATTAAACCAACGTGAAAAATGAATGAGCACATTTGGCATAAATGCGCTGTGAAATACGATCGTAATTACACCTGAATGCAGGTGGCTGCAGGAGCCACAGGTGGCCGGGCGCGTGAGGGGAAAAGCACCAGATAAAATGTAGGCCAAGCGGAGTGCAGTGGGGAGCAGGGCCGGTGAAAGAACCAGCAGTGTGTCTGAACAGCAGCACCAGGCCACTGTGACACAGTTTCTCTGAAATAGAGTTTACAACACATCTTAGAACTAAAAGTATGTGGGGGATTTAAAGGCTCCTGTGCAGAGGTGGAAATGCTTTTGAAAACCTACTGAGAGGAAATAAGACTTAAATAATTGTGGAGATAAACGATAAGCATCCACTGGAAAACGTGGTACTCCTAGGATTGATGCATAGATTTAATACAATTCCTATCAAAATTTCATGAGGCCCGTTGGTAGAAATGAATTGGCACATTCTAAAATGTAAAAGAAAATGCAAAGGCCTAGATAAAGCGGAGCAATCAAACAGTCAGCATTTAAGGCCCCAGCAGTAGCATCCATAAATCAAGACAGAGTGCATATGGGAGCACGCAGGTGTTGGCGAATGGACCAGAAGTCCAGAGTGGGTGTGTCCTCGAAGAGCCAACTGAGTGCAAGGCAAATCTAAAAGAAAAAATTATTCCCCAATAGATTCTGGTTATCCATGAGGGGGCAATGTGAACTCTGTTATATACCTCAGACCATGTGCAAATTACATCACGGGTGAAGCAAGGGGCTCAACAAAGTTAAAGCGATGAAACTACAAGCAGGAGATAAGAAAGAGCAGCAGACTGGCCCTGGATCCGGCAGAGCTGTGCGGAGGACGCAGAGCAGGGCAGTAAAGAAAAGCCCTAATGAATGGGCTTCATCCGTGACAAGGCTCTTTCAGTTCCTCAAACCAGGACAGGCAGGAAAGCTGGGCATGGGCCTGTGACCCCAGCACTTGGAAGGGGGAGGCAGGAAGGTCAGGAGTTCAAGGCCAGCTTTGGCAACCCAGCAAGTTTTCAGCCAGCCTGGACTACATACAACTGTCAAGAGAAAAGAAAATAGGGAAGAAAAGGGGGAGGGTGGGTAAGGGGAAGCAAAGGAGGGAGAGAAAGGAGAGGTAAGGAGAGAAAGGAGAGGGAGAGAGAGAAAAGGGGGAGGGTGGGTAAGGAGAAGCAAAGGAGAGAGGGAGAGAAAGGAGGGAGAGAGAGTGGGGAGGAGAGGGAGGAGAGAAAGGAGGGAGAGAGTGGGGAGGAGAGGAGAGGGAAAGTCGAGTCAAACTGGGACAGATCGTTTGCTACAGATAGCTGACAAAGGATTCAGTTTTACAACTCAACAATTAACAGAAATAACAGCATTAAATGCGAACAAAGACTCACCAGGCCTTTTTCAAAGGACTGTATGCAGATGGCCAACACACACAGACAATACTAGTCACTGGGAATGTAAATAAAGCCACAGAGCCCATTCCAACCCATTCAAATGGCACAAAGCGGCTAAACTGAAAATGGTCAACGTGTGTGTGTGTGTGTGTGTGTGTGTGTGTGTGTGTGTGTGTG
>NW_026593947.1:3355840-3358290 GCF_907164565.1 Psammomys obesus
TGTGTGTGTGTGTGTGTGTGTGTGTGTGTGTGTGTGTGTGTGAAATTGTCAAAAAAAAAGAAACACAAGGCTTGGTGTCTGCAGCCTGGAAGAAAACCCTACAGAAATCAGCTCTGAGGCTGGGGGACCGCTCGACCAGTAAAGCACTTGCCAAACGCACATAACGAGTTGAGCTCAAGCCCAGGTGTCCAGGTGAAATGGGGTTTGGTGGAACTGGAGTCCCAGCACTGCAGAGGCCGAGACAGGAGACCCCTGAGGCCCCCTGACCAGCCAGCCTAACCCAGCTGTGGAGCCGCGGGACCCGGTGAAAGACGTTGTCTCAAAAGTAAATTACTAATAATAATAAGGATGAGGATGAGGATGGCTCCGAGCAACACCTGAGAGTGCTCCCTGCACCCCCCACACACACACACGAGCGTGTGCACAGGTACACACACCGCAAACCGAAAAACCTGAAACACGGCACCAGCCTAGCAAAAGAGCCCTACAGACATCACCGTTTGTTCTTGGAGGACTTTGCAGCCCACGGCTTTGACAACTCGGAGGACGGAGTCCGGGTGGAACTACCGTCTCAGAGCTTGACACCCACGGATGTCTCGGAAGCTTTTGATGGAGAAGATCTCTGAGTAAAACCTTAACCAACGTATTGTCCTTTCGGAGGAATGGTGGAGGCCTTCTTCAAGCCTAAACGCACTGGGAAGAACTCTTCCAGTGCACAGGAGAACTCCCAGCGGAAGGCTCGGCATCGTTGTAACATTTCTTTCCCCGCAGTGTACCCACAGCGTAACACACGGGGCTTCTTGTGTTCGCTGAAACACGCATTGTTATCTGCCCCTGCAGCTGGGAAAGCCGAAATCTAGAGAAATTCATCCCTTGCTGACGGTCCAAGAATAAGCCACGGAGCCCCTCCCCTTAAATGCTGCTCTGCTTGCGTCTTTACTGTTATTTAAGAGGCTGGTTCCAAACTGTGTAAACGATGTTCACCCACCACAGACACAGGCTGAGCGCCCGACACACGTCATCCCGGCAGTGAAACCATAAAGGCAGCACTAGAGGGAACCGGACAGCGTCCCAGCCTCGGAGGAGTTACCCTAAGATAAAGCCTAACACCGGGACAGGTGAGCCGGGGCTGAGGCCTGTACAGAGCTTGCCTTGCGTGTGTGGGGGCCCCGAGTTAGATCCCTAGAACTCATGCTTTAAAAAAAGAAAGAAAGTGAGGCTTCCTGCTATGAAGATCCCCAAAGAGAAGACCTCTGAGAAGGAATGGCCCGGAGAGGTGGCTAACACCGGAAACAACCGGCTTCCGTCCCAATGCTCCAGTGCTGGGTCTTGAGCAAACTGGCACAGAGACATTAAAGCCAGACCTTCCCTTGACCCGAGCGCTTGGGGACACGTGGGGAGAGAGAAGGCATGTTTGGCTGGAGAGACTCTGGTGACTCTCAGGGAATCAGGAAGCCCCACAGCTGAGCCATGGCAAACAGCCGCCCTGTCCCAGGGAGCGTTTTGCACGCATCTGACAGCCAAGCACCTGAGACAAGCCTTGCTTTACCAAGCCGTGGGCTTTGCCGAATCTGAGTCGGTGCCAAAGACGCAGAAGGTGAGTACCAAGCCTGAGGAAGTCTCACAGGGGACCCGGACCCCAGCCTGGCATTGGGGGGCGGGCGGGGCGGGTGGTGGAATGGACCACCAGGCTCTGCTGAGCTGCCTGCTCTTCAGTGAACACGGCTCTTCACAGGTTTGCTGAGACAGGCGTGAAGAGAATTTGTCCAGGACAGGTGTGATGACACAGGCCTGAAACCTCAGTTAGATTAGGAGAATGTCAAGGTCTAGGCTAGCCTGGGCTACATAGCAAGCCTGGTCTTAAGTGACAAGATGAAATAAAAACACATTTGAAATACAGATGTTACCAAATCACACGACCATGCTCCTTGGCTTGTGCTGGCTTCAGGGTCTCCTCCAGCTTCACACACGTGCACATACGCACACACAGACACACACATGCAGACAGGATGTTGAGGGGAGTTCTGCCTCTTGGCACACACTCTCTTCCTCCCTTGGGCTCCCCCAGGGCTCATCTGCCTGTTAGAGTGAGACCCTAACTCAGAGGTGGGCCTGCGCGCCATCTTCCTGTTCCCTCCCTCCGCAAACAAGGCCATAGTCCAGCTAAGGGCAGAGGAGGTGGTGATGACGGCCGAATGCTCACCCCCACGCTCACCCCCACACTCACCCCCCCACGCTCACCCCCACGCTCACCCCCCACGCTCACCCCCACACTCACCCACCACACTCACCCCCACGCTCACCCACCACGCTCACCCCCACGCTCACCCACCACGCTCACCCACCACGCTCACCCCCACGCTCACCCACCACACTCACCCCCACGCTCACCCACCATGCTCACCCCCACACTCACCCCCACGCTCACCCCCACGCTCACCCCCACGCTC
>NW_026593947.1:3363290-3375093 GCF_907164565.1 Psammomys obesus
CCCCCCCCCCCCCGGGGTCCTGGTCACTTCGCACCTGCCTCCCGCCACTATCACAAATAGCAACTCAACCAGCAAATGGGGGGAGGGTTGAAAACAGCGTTCAAATGGCAGCAAGACAGTGTGCATCGTGTTCTCAAGCTGCTGAGCGTGGGCAGACACCTATCCACGCAGAACCGCTGGTGCGAAAAGGGTGTGCGCTGAGACTCTGTCATGTTCCAAGTCCAGCTTTCTCGTGTGTGTGTGTGTGTGTGTGTGTGTGTGTGTGTGTGTGTGCGCTGCGCGTGCGCACTTGAATGTGTATTCACATCCATGTGTGCAGGCCACGAGAATGCGTGCCATGAGGCCTGAGGTCAACCTCACTCGTCATTCCTCAGCTGCTGCCTCCCTTGCTCTCTGAGACAAGGTCTCTTACTCTCCAGCTGACCGGTCAGTGAGGCCCAGGGCTCCGTTGTGTCCACCTCCCCGTGCAGGGTCACGAGCATGGGCCTCCCCTCGGGGCTTGGCACGGGTTCTGGGGAGAGAAACACTTCCCCAACTGACGCGCCTCCCCTGCCCCATAACCAAAGTGTAACAGGGCGCCCCACGTGCGGTCCCTGTCAGGCCGCTCCCAGCAAACACAGAGCTTGCGACGGTGCTGGAATCATGGCCTGTGGAGCAACAGGCCTACCCGAGCCCCGAAGTGGGTCCACCCCAAGCCCTGCAGCCCAAGTCCAAGACACAGCCCCTGAGAGCAGGCCGTATCAGAGCAGTGCCCACGGGAACCATGCTGCCCTGTCCAGACCTAAACTCCTGCCAGGGTGCTGGAGACCACCTAGGGTGTCACCGAACCTCCCTGTTCCTTCTCCCAAAGGAGTAAATCTCCTGCCTCTACATCTCCACACTGCTTGTCTGCTAACTGGCCTGTTGGAGACGGTGCCTGCTCCAGGCTTGTTCCAGCTGCAGCTCTAGCCCCCCACTCTGAGCCTGGTAACTCTGGTGACATTACTGCCAGGTGTGTGTGTGCATGTGCGTTGCTAAGCCTTGAGCCTGAGCCTCACACATGCTAGGCAAGTCTCCACCACTGAACTCCCTCTCCATCCTAACTTAACTCTCAGGCTTGCTTAGAGTCGCCATGTAGACCAGGCCCTCGCAGCCCCCACCTCAGCCTCCCAGGTAGCTGGATGACCTTCACATGGCAACCAAGGACTGAACGTGAGCGCCTTGGTGGGTACCTGATACGGCCAGCATCTTGGCTTCCAGCAGGGTGGGCAGCCTGGTGTCCAGCTCACCCAGCCTCCTCCTCACAGAGCTGCACAGTCTCTCAGCAGAGCACACCTGCAAGGAGAAATGGCAGGAATCCATGTCTATCAAGCAGGAGACAGAGGGACTGGGGATGAGGGGTCTGGGTTCCTGAGTAACCGAGTAGATTGATAGAGAGTAAGCAGAAGGGGAAACTTTAGGAAGGAATGGGTTAGAAGGAAGAGGGAGACAAGAGGGAAGAAGAGGGGAGGGGAGAGGAAAAAAGGAGAGGGAGGGAAGGTGAAAGGAGGGGGAAAGAGGAGGTAGGAAGGGAGGGGAGGAGAGGAGAGGAAGAAATGAGAAAGGAGGAGGAGAGGGGAGGAAGAGGTGAGAAAGGAGGAGAGGGGCATGGCATGACCTCAGCCCAGGCCTGGCCCGCACAGGCCGATCTGAGCTCACAGAGCAGCCACATCCAGAGAGAAACATTCTTGCTGTCTGCCTCTGCCTTGGCATTCAGCTTCTGCCCGAGCCCTCCAGCCTGGTTGTTTGTGGCATGGCACCCCTGGGGGAAAGGCCTTGCTGGTTTTCTGTTCCTCCCCATCACCCCAGTCTTCTCCAGCTTCCTCTCCAGTGGACAGTTTCTATCCCTCTGTCCTGTCCTCATCTCTCTAGACACCTGCTGTCCATGAGCAGGGACTCTGTCCCTAGCACACAGTGGGTAACTAAGATGTGGCTTTGACATCAAGGTCAGAAGAACCAGCTAAATGTCCTTGCTAGAAGACTCTAGAGAAACCAAGAGGGTAGAGACTTGCTGGAAAATCCAGTTGAAAGATGGGCAAGTCGGGGTCGGGAAGACCTGTGGGTGTCAAGTCCCCTCAACTCCACACTCACCTGAAACAATAAAACTCCAACCTCAGTCTCACCCCCCAGATTCCTTTAGGTTGTATTGAGACATCCCACTTTTTCTTTTATTCAAGATTAAAAGCTCATATTTACCTGTTACCTATACTCTGATTAGCGATATACCTATATTTTCAGCTCATCGAAAGCACACAGCACAGTTTCTGTAGTGGGCATTTTGGGAAAGTCCGAAAAGGATATAACTCCAAAGAATTATTGTTTGTTTGTTTACTTATTCGATTATTTATTTATCCCATTCAGAAACTGGAATTAGCGCTCGCGTGCAATCTGCCTCTCCAGGGACGCTGTCAGCTGTACACACCTGGCTCATCCGAGAACAGGAGCTGCAGTCAGAACCCAGGCAGACCTCACCCAGTCCTGAAACACCCACCCTTTCCTCACAGGCTGCTGCAGTCAATCTGTTCTCTGCGTCCGGGATTTCCCAGCCTCCTTTGGTGAACCCACCGCCCAGCCGGCCGGCCTTTGCACTGGAGCCCGCACACATCCTGTCATTCATCTCGAGGCTCTCCTGGGCACCCTGAGACCTGTCGGGACGTCAGAGCCAAGGCCCGAAAGGAAGGTGTCCAGGCCACCTTCCCCTGGCCCTGCCTCAGTTGGCCCAGCGCTCCATGGCATGCCCACTCCTCTGGCTACAACTGTCACCTGGGGAATTCAAGGACTGGCTGGTTAATTCTGGGACAGTAGCCGGAGTTCTCGGGCCTCGTGTAATCCATGTCTCACATTTCTGATTTTAGTTACCAGCGTCTCTTAATCATAATCAGGTCAGACTCTCATTCACTGAGAAAGCCCATCATTCGAGCTATGCTATTAATATGAAACCGCCTTTCTACATTTTCTGATTAAATTGCACACTCTTTCCGTCTCTGCTGGATATAACATAATATCTACCAGCCTCAAGATATCCCAATTATTTCTAACTATTTCCATCTCATTTATCCCTTAATTACCTTTGGTTTGAGTAACCCATGAGAGTCAAGAAATGTAATGAGAGTAAGGAAGGTTGCAACGCACTCTGAAAATATCAGGGGTTGAGTGTGTGTGTAAGCACACTAAAGAAAGGAACCTGCCTTGAGCTGGTGGCTCACGGTCACTTAGCAGTGTACAGGGGTTGGGGTTAGGGGTTGGGGTCAGGGGCAAGGTTAGATTTCCCACACGGCCTCCCATGCTCACAGACATGTGCTGGACTACATATACCCACCCCGGAAAAATCTGCATGCCATCCTTATTTACAAAGAAAATTAGCCCCTGAGGAACTCATTAATGAATAGAAGTTTTACATTTGCATTTTAAAATCTAAGGCACGGCTCCTTAATTTGATAGAAAAGTGAGGTCATTATATGTTGACTATAAATATATTAGTGATGGGATCTGCAACGGCGTGGATGCTTGTGCCCTAAAATTTTCCTATGCTGAAATCTTCAGCCCCGGTGTGATGCTGGCGTTAGAAGGCGGGGCTCTGGGGAGTAACAGGTCCTGAAGGTAGAATAGCGTGAAAACATCGGCACTCCCGGGGATGGTGGCCCAGTCAGTAAAGGTGGTTGATTTACGAATGTGGGCACCCGAGCTGGGTCCACAGAACCCACCTAAGAAGCTGCACCTTGTGCACAAACGTGTAATCCTAGAGCCAGAGAAGTGGAAACCAGAGGGTCCCTGGAGCTTGCTGGCAGCCAGTGTGGCCTAACTGTGAGCTCCAGGCCCATGAGAAAGCCTCTCAAAGAGGTGCATGGCATTCCTGAGCGTAACACCCAGGAGCAAGCGTGTGCACACACAGTAACGATGACAATAGCAGTAGTAATATTAATAATATAATAATGGCCAGGCAGTAGCCGCATACATCTTTAACCCCAGCACTCATGAGGAAGAGATAGGCAGATGTCTGTGTGTTCAAGGTCAGCCTGATCTACAGAGTGAGTTCCAAGACAGCCAGGGCTACACAGAGAAATCGTGTCTCAAAATAAAATAAAATAAACAAACAAACAGATAAATTTAATAATAATAGTAATGAGACCTAAAAGAGCCCTCCTGTTCTCTTTCCCTCTCTCCATCATGCAAGGAGACAGCGTGGGTGGTGCCATCTGTGCCTCAGATCAGATCTGCTCCGAACCTGGCCATCCTGGCACCTGGCCCGCAGCCCTCCAGCCCCGACAGCTGCCCAGCCTCCGTGCTTTGCAATCTAAGCACAAACAGACAGAGAGCCCTTCCAGCATTTAGGAAAACATAGCGACCTCAAGGCCTCTGGCCCTGGTCCTTCCAGCCCACCTCTGAGCCGGGCAAAACAAGAAACGCATCCCATTGCTCTCACCTGGATGAGCAACCCAGAGAGCTCACGGTAGATGCCAGGCATTCCTGAGCCCACTGACATCTTAGAGACATCACTGGTCGCTGATAGGAATCCACCTAACCCCTAACCATGTGGCCAGAACTGTCAGTTTTGGAAATAAGTAAGGAATGAAAGGAGAAAAAGAGAGGATGTAGGAGGCCGGCCCTTGAGATCTGGGTCCAGCTATCCTGCTTGTGCAAACCTACCTGATTGGCTGATTAAAGGTCCATACATGGGCAGGGCAGAACAGGGTAGGTGTGGCTAAGGTTCCTGAGCTTTTGAGGACAGGAGACTCAAGAGAAGCAGACAGACAGAGAAGGTAGGAGGTCGCCAGGATGGGTTAGGTGGAGAAGGAACCACATAGGTGACAAGGAAGGACTCTGAGGATGGCATGGATGGGAAAAACACCAAGATGAAAAATGCAAGCAAGTATATTGGGATTATGGATGGAAGGTAGGCCAGTTGAGGAGGATGAAGGTGGATGGCATTGGATGGGGGCTGGGAGATGATGGTGAGGATATTAAGGCATCATAGGTGAAATATCTGCCTGGCCCAAGGTAAATAAGGCAATTATAAAATCTAGCAGGTGTCTGTGTCTTATTATTGTGATAGCAGGTTAAATAATACCACCATGATAACCTTAGGGCTAATAATAATAAACATATTATAACCAAACAGTGCTTTTTAATTACTACAAGAGGAGAGAAAAGGCAAACAAGAAGAGGGGAAAACACACAACCTTACTAACAACTCATGGCAGCCTCGGCAGAAGTGCAGAAAAAGACACTCAGCATGCTTCCCAGCAAGGGCCCAAGCTTTGCCTTCTTCTCTGAGTGTGTGCATGCATGTGTGAGTCTGTGTGTATGTTCATGTGTCTGTGTGCATGTGTGTAGAGGCCAGAGGTCTATTTTGGGTGTCTTCCTCAGTTGCTGTCCACATTTTTCTGACAGTGCCGCTCACTGAACCCCGATTTCAGCGTTTCCACTAGGCTGGCGGCCAGCACGCCTCAGGGATCCTCTGCCCGCCTCCCCAGAGCAGGGAGTGTGCCACAGCTGAGGGCCCCACAGTCCTCCCTTCTCTGGTCCTCAAGCTAACTCCTCCCAGGTCAGAGGCTTTGCTCAGGAACCATTGCTCTGCATTCTCAGCTGGCATGGACCCTCCAGCTCCCCGGGACGGTACGCTCATGTCAAGGTGTCCATCAGAGAGCCTCAGGGCAGCTCCCAGGACACCAGGCGTGAACCGCTGAATCTGACAGCCAGGACACAGGCGGTGGCATCAGCCGACTCCACCTGGGGAGCACCAAGGTGCTTCACATGAGGGGACCCTGCTGTGAAGGCGCAGACAGCGTGGTGGTTAATATTTACTGGGGTGCTTGTCTGTGGAGACGGGGTCTCAGCATGTGGCCTTCAACTGCATGGCACTCACTCTGGAGACCGGAGATCTGCTTGTCTCTGCCTCCCGAGTACTGGGAGTAAAGGGGTGTGCCCCCGAGCCTGGCTAAGAGTGATGTTAACCTGTCAGGACCTAGAATCACCTAGGAGACCATCTCTGAACACGTCTTCATGCCTGGGCTAAAGATTCGGGAGACCCACCCTGAATGTGGGCCCCGAGCCTCCATGAGCTGGGTCCTGGACCGCGTGAAGGAAGGCGAGCTGAGCTCCAGCACCTCCCTCCCTGCCTCCCTGTGTGGACGCCATGTGACCAGCACCCAAGCCCCTGCAGCCCTGTCTCCCCACCGGGACACCCTGCCGTTACACTGCAAACCAAACCTCGCTTCTTGCGTTAAGCTGCTTTTGTCTAGTATTTCATCACAGGGTGAGAAAAGTAACTCATACAGACGACAGATAATATTAGCAAGATGATCTGAAGAACTTAAAAGCAAAGCAACCCCTCCAGCCGCTAAACCAGTTTCGTTTCTGAGAAGCCTAAGCTGGAGCTCCAGGAGAAGCACAGCGCTTCCACCCCCAAACTCCTGTTTGTTCACTCATTTGTTCGTGACAGCAGCTTGTTGTACAGCTCAGGCTGGCCTTGAACCCTTGATCCTCCCACCTCTGCGCTGGGATACTGAGCTGTGAGCCTCTGTGGCAGCTCTAAGAGCCTTTTTAAACAAAGGCTCTCAACACAACCAGTACCACCCCTTCCCAGACTCCGGACCAAACCCTCTGAATGCAAGGCCCACCAGACTGGCATGGAGGCAGCAGCTTCCCCCACCCCCATCGGCTCCCATCCTCTGCCACAGCCTGGGGAACAGCTCCACCAAGCCTGCTTCCTCTAAAGCCCCTGGTGACACGGATGTGCAACTGGGTCGGAAGGAAATGGGGGAGGGCGGGCTTACCTGAGCAGTGATCTCCCGAGCAGCCAGGCTCAGTGACTTTGTCCGCTCCCGGAGGCTGGAAGAAGCAGAACAGAGCATTGGTCTTCTCGGTACCAAGGTGGACCTCCCATCACCCACAGAGCTGAGGAGGAGCAGGAAGCAGGTGACACCTGGCTGGGCTGACACACAGCTGGGAAGCAGATCTACTAACTGCTCTTCCAGAGGATTAACTGCTCTACTAACTGCTCTTCCAGAGGACCGGAGCTCAATTCCCAGCACCCACAAGGCAGCTCACCCTCATGTCTGTAAGTCCTCGGCCAGGGGATCCGACATCCTCACACAGATATACATGCAGTCAAAACACCAATGTACATAAAATAAATAAATTCTTTTTTTCTGTTCTCAGGGGCTGGGGACATGGCTCCAACAGTATACGGATTGCCACAGAAGCATGAGGGCCTGAGTTCAGTCCCAGAACGCACATGAATAAGCGGGCACAGCGGTACACACCTGTACCCTGCACTGGGGCTGTGAAGACAGGCGGATCCCTGCGGCCCACTACCGACCAGCCTAGCCTGCCTGGTGAGTTCCGCGCCTGTGACAAACACGGGCGAGCCAGGCACAGCAGCACACATTTAATCCCAGCCCTTTGGAGGCAGAGGCAGTCGGATCTCTGTGGGTTTAAAACCAGCCTGGTCTACACAGAGGACATCATGCCAGCCTGCGAAAACACAGTCTGTCTTCATTCCCAGAACAGAAAGCCCAGAGCCCTGCAACCTACAGGAGTGGGCCACACTGGCAGGGAAAGGCTGGCATCTGAGTGGCATGTCAACGAGTCCAGACGTAATGCCAGCACACCTGTGCCCAGCCTCAGTGAAAGCAACACACACACACACACACACACACACACACACACACACACACACACGGCACACTTCTCAAGCTGCGTAAGGCAGCCGGCGGTCCTTCTCCCAGGAGTGTCCAGCCTGAGGTCCAGCAGGGTAGTGATGATCGTCCCGATGCGTACCATCCAGTTATTTAAAACATTACGGGATAGTCTTCGGAGTCTGTTGCATGAACCCCATAGATAACCACATCTGCCACAAGGTCAAAGGCTGGACAGCGGCTGTGTGTCTCCGCTACGCCTTCTTTTTCCATACTTCTCCTCACGTACTGTTTTCTTCAGGCAATGCCTCCCTAAATCTCGGCAGGACATCATTTCCATGTGGGCAGTATCCGTCTGCTGGGTCGCTCCCTCAGGAGAAGGGCTCAGAAGCACCCTTGGCAGGCAAACCTGTGTGTGTGTGTGTGTGTGTGTGTGTGTGTGTGTGTGTGTGTGTGTGTGTGTGTATTATTAAGAAAATGCCCCGAAGGACTGGCTACAGCCTGATCTTATGGAGGCATTTCCTCAATTGCGGCCACCTCCTCTCCAGCAACTCCAGCTTGTGACAGGTAGCAGAGGGGGGGGGCAATGAGTAAGGCCACCCTTACTCCAGACTCCAGAGATGAGTAGGAAGAGGATCAAGTCTACAGGAAGATGTGCCAGGATTTGTTTGACCTCAGCAGTGGACAGGTGACTGCCAGTCGTGTTTAGGACATTTATGGCTATTTATGTTTAGAATGTCTATGGTGGACTATGAAGCTGTGGCTGGTATGACGCTCCAAGCTAAGGTGCTTCCAGCTTCTGCAACAGGAACTCATTTGGCTTTTGCACAGGGCTTTTAGGTTCAGTGGCGTGACGCTCCGAGACTGCTTGGAGGATGGAAGTCTGAATATGACGACATCAGGCAGGTGCCATTGGAAGATGCTGTGGTATCCGGGTGCCGGCAGAGAGCTGTGGATCACAAGGGAAGGAAGAGGCCTCGGGGAGTAGGCACGCCGAGGGAGTGAGAACATCCTGCCCAGAGCCCACCGCTCATGCGCTTGTGCCCCGTTCACTCTTCCGACACCTCGGAGCAGCCGGACATCCAGAAGCCAGAGTTCAAGACACAACTCCTACTCTCAACCGCTCTCAGCTGCTGGGAGGGCAAGACAGTGTGACAGATGCAAGGAGCGTGCTCAGTCCACACAGGGTGGCCTGCAGGAGGGCAGGGTCCTGGTTCCACGTGTGTGCCGGGTGGGGAGGCCCAGAAAAATCTTCCACAGTGGGGAAGCCAAGTATCATTAACAGGTAAGCTAGCATCAGTAGAGGCGTGGCGGGCTTCTTCTCCAGTGATGAGAACCGCTGGGGGAGGTTAGCGTCTTCACATGTGTGATTTCTGGAGCCTAGCCCAGCTGGGGTTGCACGCTCCCGGAGACTGGTGTGCACACCTGCCGGTCATTCCTGCTTTAACTCACACCAGAGGGAGGGCCGCTGGTGGGGGTGAAATCAACCCAGATAGTGCGCATAGATGGGCGTGAGGCACGTGGCAACAGCCTCCCCTGAGTGAGGCAGGAGTCATCATGCAGCAAAAGTGGGTGCAGACAGGCCCAGGGGGAGCCTGGAGCATTCCGGACCTCAGCTAGATGGAGACACTGTGAGGGAAGGTGAGCCTGGTTCTCAGCTTATGGGGACAGCAAGACAGGACAGACCACTGGGTGCTGGAGAGAGGGGCAGAACAGTTTTGTCTTTTCTGCAGGGTTTCAACTACGTCAGGCCAGCCTTGAGCTCACAGTATGGCTCAGGGTGGCCTTGCAATCCTGATCCTGGGTGCTGGGATTACAAGAGAGCACCACAACGCTCGACTTTTGTGGTGCCGGGGTCAGACGTGGGGCTTGCTGCATAAGTACAGGCACCCCACCAACCGAACTGCACCCCAGCCAGCAGCTCACACCCTCACGCACACCCTCACACTCTCTTAGTCAGTGGAGCCCCATCTAACAGAACCTTTGAGCATTTACCAGCACAATATAAGAGTTCCCGAACACTTGAGAAACTAGCTCATGGAGTTACATATTGAAACGGACCGCAGGCTTTCTTCCCGACTCTAAAAGTGAGCGGCCTCAAGGAGGGCACCTTTGCCAAATGTCCCACAGCCCCAGTGAAAAGCAGGCCAGGCGCCATCTTTCCAGGGGTGGACTCAGGTCATCGCTCCGAGCCCTGACCTGCCTCTAACCTAGAAGGAGATGAGCTTCACCTCCAATATCTGCATGAACGGAGGAGGCAGTGATGCGGGTAATTGAGCGCATTGTTTTATATCTGGTCTGATTTATATTTAATTTATTTAATTTATGCTATGTTACTTTTTTCAGTAGATTTATTTTCCTAATTATGTGTTGCTCAGGCTAATATTAACATTATATTTGTATCCCCAGGGGATACTAGGAATGGAAGCGGGGGGGGGGGTGTGTGTGGAGGGGGAGCTGTGACTCATTCATGTGTGTCACACTAGCAGTTCTCAAGCTAGACACCAGAGGAGCCGGGCTGAGCGGAGCATCTGAAGCTCCGTGAGTCACCTGAGTCACCTTAACTCCACCCACACGTGACGCTGGGAGCCACCCTGTGGCCCAGGAGCAGGCGCCCCTGCTGAGGCTGCCCCGGCCAGGTGAGCTTGAACAAAGCCTGCCCCTCTGCCCCGCTGACACTGAATACGGATCCCCACGGACGGGAACTGCCCCATCAGAGCGGGTGCGGTGACCCCAGCACCTGGAAGGGGAGGAAGAGGGACCACGAGTTCAAGATTACCCTTGGCATCACAGCACATCTGAGGCCTGCCCGGGCCACATGAGATCTTCTCTCACTCAAGGAACCGTGAACTTCCCCGTCAGACAGGATGCCTCAGGGGCTCAGGAGCTCCTCGCCCAGAGCCCTCTCCTGTGCAGAAAGTATGTCTTCACTCACAGCAGCTGAGCCGGAGACAACAGCCACAGGCTGGCTGGCGAGAGGCCTGAGCATCTCCCCACATACTCAGCATGCTACTGAAGCGCTTGCCACACGAGTGTGTGAACCCGGGTTTAGCTCGCAGAACCAGGTGTTTACAAACCGGGGCTGGAGAGAGGGCTCTCTGGAGGACCCCGGTTCGATTCCCAGCATTGCTTGGCAGCTCACAGTGGTCAGTAACTCCAGATCCAGGGGCTCTGGCGCCGCCCTCTCTGCCCCCGTGGGCATGTATGTATGTTGTACTTTAAACACACATAAAGTCAGAACACCTATACCCCTAGAGTAAAATAAAACTAAAATGAGATTTTTTCTTTAAGCCAGGTGTGGTAGTACATGCTGCAGGTTCAGTGAGGGGCCTTGGCTCACAAAACAAGGTGGATGGCTACTGTGGAAAACACATGAGATTGACCTCTGACCTCCGCATGCGAGCAAGTGCGCACACACACACACACACACACACCTGTACAGACACAAGCATACACACATGAAGAAGAAAGAGGGAAGAGGGGGAGAGAAGAAAAGGGAAGGCAGAACGTGAGGGGGAGAGAGGGGCAGGAGGGCAGGCAGCAGGCCCAGAGGAACCCATGCAAACCAGAGGCCTCCAACACCGAGGTCCTCCAGGCTGCTATGAGACCCGCCGGGCCCTCCCACCGCTGCTGGAGCACAAGTGAATGCATACACACGGAACCATGAAGATTAACCTTGGCTGCAATTCAGAATCTGCACACTGATTTGCCCAGGGAGAAAAGAGAAGGGAAGAAAGGGAGGGAGAGAGAGAAGGAGAAAAGGAGGAGGAAGAGACAAGGAAGTCAGGAGGAAGGAATAAGAAAGGGAAGGAGGGGAGAGTTGTGTTTCAGTGCAGAGGTTCTACCACACACACAGCACACACCCCACACACACCCATCATACACACCCCACACACACACCCAGCACACACCCCCAGCACACCCCACACACCCAGCACACACCACACACCACACACACCACACACACCATACACACCACATACACACCCCACACACACCCCACACACACCCCACACACACCCCACACACACCCCACACACACCCCACACACCACACACCACACACCCCACACACACCACACACACCCCACACACCACACACACACACCCAGCACACCCCACACGCCCAGCACACCCCACACGCCC
>NW_026593947.1:3375493-3419583 GCF_907164565.1 Psammomys obesus
CCCCCACACACACACCTCACACACACCACACACACACCCCCACACACCAGCCCAGAGCTTCATCCCCAGATCGCCTGTGCAGAAGTCTGACTTTGCACAAAGCCACAGGGAGCGTAGTGTCCTTGTCCCAAGTCTTCCCTGTCTCTTTTTTCTCCCCATGCCCCAATTCCTCAACTGTCCTTGTTTAGCAAAATGTAGTTTAAGAATGACAGCTTGTTCCCAAAGCAAATGAGAAACGACAGGAAAGGCACAGGGACAGCCCCGCTAAGCATGGAGGCTACTTGGGTCTGAAACTGAAGAGAAATGGGACTCTGTTGGCATTAACAACCTTGCCAATTACTGCTCAGTCCTTCAGCCTTCCTCGGAGGACAGGCGGGTCAGAAAGTGACAGGAGAGACGGTCGAAGGATATCAGGATTTATCCACTTGGCCTTTTCCCTCCCGAAACCCTGTGTCCTCGCTGCTGAGAATGTCACCAGCAGGTCTGTGGGGCACAGATGACAAAGATGCCCTGAATTCCTCCAGACTTGGGATAGCTCACGAGGGAAGGTGGGGCGGGGCTCAGACTCGGCGGGGCTGTTACTAACAGTCTCGCCAGGGGCTGGTTGCCGAGGCCTGCTCCTGGGACAGGCGTCTGCAGTGTCCACGGGCCAGCCTTGGCAACTGTGTCCTCTCTGTTCATTGGGGTGGCAGGGCTGCCTTACTGCCGACAGCAATGACAGACGTGCCCACCTGTGCCCCCAGAGACAGGTAGAGCCGCCGATGGAAGCACAGAGAGGGCTCCTCACACGTCACCAGACACCAGCGTGCCTGTGTGTGTGACAGCAGCTCTCCCCTCACGGGGCTCTGGTGGAAGTCAGCAGCACACACCGACTAGAGAGTCAGACGGTAAGGGACAGCTATTCGAGGGCATGTTGGCCTGCTGGCCAGGGAGGGGGAGAAAGGAGAGTCCTTGTGAACCAGGCCGGGAACTGCCAGGCCTCCTGAGCCTCCTTCTGGACCAGCGTTTCTCAGCCTGCGGGTTGCAACCCCTGTGGGGCCGCACAACAGATATTCACACTAAAATCGTAACAGGGACAAAATTGCAGGAATGAAGTAGCAACAAAATATGGTTGGGTCCCCCGGCAGGAGTGACGGTAGGAAGGGTCCCGGAGTCAGGACGGCTGAGAACCGCTGCTCTGCGTTTCCTCTGCGCTCTGGAGCACCTTCGTTGTCTGCCTCCTTCCTGCTCTTTCTCTGAACTCCAAAGCCCTCAAGTCTGAACTTGACCTAGGGTGATGCCACACTGTTACCCTGAGGTTCATTCATGAAGCCTCTGCCAACACAGCAAAGCGGGACCGTGACCTCGTTTTCTTTCTTACGGTTTAATTTTTGAGACAGGGTTTCTCTGTGCAGCCCTGGCTGGCCTGGAACTCACAGAGATCCGCCTGCCTCTGCCTCTCAGTGCTGGGTCATGAACCCTTTTTTAATAAGATACAGACACACATCAGCTCTCCTGAGGGAATAACAAATTGGGGAGAGAGAGGATTCCACACGCACATGCACACCCACGTGTTCACATGCACAAACACATGGAAACACGCACACACCTATGCACACACGCACGAATGCATGCACACAGATGTATACACACACACATACACACGTACAAACACACGCACAAAGATACACAACATGAGCACACATACAGCCTTGAGTGCACACACCCAGGTAGTCTCTCTGCGCCCGCCATCACACTAGTAAACGGTTCAACGTTTCTCAGGCATGGTTTCCTCTAGATCCATGTTCACCAAAACCACAGCTCTGTTTCCTTTGTGAGTGTGTAAGTGTGGCGTGTGTACGTGTGTGCGCAGGTGTGCGCAGACGCCTTAGAAGCCAGAGGTTGGCACTGTCTTCCTCAATCACAGACAGTCTCTCGCTGACCCTGACGCCCTCCAGCCCCTCTGTGGCTGCCCACTGCCCTCGGCTGGGGAGCGCTGGAGCCAGACAGGTCAGGGCTCCTTCTGGCGCCCATGGGGCACCTGCTGTCATGTGCCTTGGTCACTTTTGCTTAACCTATATTTCCTTTGTTTTTCCTCCTCTACCTCCCTCCCACTTCCTGTCGCTTTTCCTGTTTGGGAAGGTTGTAGAGCCTTCAGGAGGTAGAGCATTGCTGGAGGAAGTGCATCACTAAGGGGGGGAGGGTTCCAGGTTTATAGCCTCACCTACTTCCTGTCCTCATTCTTGGCTTCCTGTGCGTGGCTGAAATGTGACCTGCCAGCTTCCTGCCCCTGCCTGCTGCCACATCTTCCCTGCCACAATGGACTCTATCCCGCTGGACCTATGAGCTAAAATAAACGCCCTTTTCTTTAAGTTGCTTTTGTTCTGTTGTTATCACAATAGAAAAGCAGCTACAACAGCCCCAGATGTTAAAGGTTTTATCTCACGAGACTTAATGTTCCCGTACATGACTGTGTTGCCACATTTACTTTCTTGGCAGGCATTCACCTACCCCATGAGTCCTTAGAGAACCCGTGTATGAGAAAAGGAGGAAAGAATGAAAGAGGAAAGGAAAGAGAGATGGAAGGAAGAAAGAAGGGAAGGAAAGAAGGAAGGGGAGGGAGGAAAGACGGGACAAGCAGAGGGAAGGAGAGAAGGAGGGAGAGAGCAGGAGAGAAAGGAAGAACAAAATAGTGGGAGAGAGGAGGAAACAAGGGAGACGGGAAGGGGGGAGGAGGAAGCAAGAGAGGAAGATTGGAAGGAGGAAGACTCTATTTGAACATAGTCATGGCATCAAGAAACCTCATCTTCCCAGTGATTTCAGACGCTTGAAGGCTTGGGAGGAGAGGTCATTTGTCCCTGACAAGCCAGGCAGGTGGTGGCAGAGGCAGGGAAAACAAACAGAGCCCGGAAGTGAAGGTTAAACACCACCAGCTGCCTCCAGAAATGGGGACACAGATTGCACGCTGCTCCTCAGCTGAGGCTGTCCTGGAACACTGTTCAGTTCGTTAGGTGGGTGCCCCTCCCCCAGCCCTGGGGAACAGTTCCTGCACTGCTGGCTTCACTTGCCCATGTTAGGAATTCTCCACCACAGCTCCCCATTCAGGGGTCTGTCTCCAACGCCAGCCTCGCTGTCACCCCAGGCTTCCCCGTTCTAACACGGTGTGTACTTGAGGGGGAGAGATGACTGGTTTGGTTTCAGGCAGTTGGGACATGCTGACTTCTACTAATTCAAACCCCACCAGCAAGAAGGCCCAGGCCAGCTGTGCAGCTCTGACTTCAGTGTGACGGCCGTGCCCGAGGTACCCTGAGCAGTGCCCACCCCCAGCCCAGCCCGCCTTCTCACAGCAGAGCCCCTGGGCAGCCAGTTAAGGGGGGAGAAGCACCGGAGGCTTGGCTTCTGCCCAGGCCCCTCCCCCTGCCAGCTGTGCTACAAGCGTCCAGACTGTCCAAGCGAAACCCAGCCAGATTTGCTATAATCGGGATCGCAGCGTTTCACAGTTTATGCCAACAGTTTGTAAAAAGATGCGACATGTTTCTTCCAAACGCACAACCAGAGACAGGTCATCCGTGAGCTGCCAGAACACATTTCACACGAAGCATGAAAAGTCCCAGGAGCTGAGCGACGAAGAACTCAGTCACAGGCCGGCGGGAGCAGCCAGGCAGCCCTGGAGAATGCCAGAAAGCCCGCCAGCCTGCTGTTGCTGTCACTGCCATCACCCCCAGAGGGCTGTGCAGGGAGCCAGATGCATGCTACCCGGGACCCCAGGCTGGGGAGGGGCAGCTGGCAGCACCGGAGAGCAGTGAGCATGAACCACCACGCCCTCCTTGTGGGCCAAATAGGCGGAATGCAGAGATGTAGCCCTCAGAAGACAGTGGGAGTTGTCGCCTCATTCCTGTCCCCTTTCCTTTCCTCGCCCCTCGCCACCCTGCTCCACCTGGACAGTCCATAACCTGCAGCGTGAATGGAGCCAGTCTGGGATGGAGTGAACACCAGTTCCGCCCAGTATCGGCCTCAAAGGAAGCCTTGCAGGACGAAGGAGAGCAGCTGAGGCGGGACAGCCAACTCGGGGTTCAGGGCAGTTGCGGCTCTTGCAAACAATCTGAGTTCCGTTCCCAGCACTCACAGGGCAGCTCACAACTGCCTGTAACTCCAGTTCTCCGGACCAATGCCCTCTTCTGACCTCTGTGGGCACCAGGCATGCTTGTGGAGCACAGATTCATGTGCAGGCACAACGTCCATACAGACAAAATAAGCTGAATAAATCTTTTTCATTTTTTAATTTAAGACAACTGGAGCTTGTTTTCAAGCCCAGCTGTTGAGGTTTCAGGCCAGATCCTAACTCTTTTGAAATCTAATTTTTAATCAGCACATGGTGTTTTCATCCAGGCTGCTTTGCTGGCTTCTCCCCACCCTGATCTGCTCAGCAAGGTCCCCCACCTTGTCAGCCTCCCAGCAGGAATGACAACATTCTGAGGAAAGCATTTGCGTCCCTTCCCTTGGCCGTCAGATTTCCGTTATCAGGAATTCCACACTGGAAGAGGAAGAAAAAGGCTGAAAGCAGCCAGAGGGAACTTGTCCCCTAGAAAGATGTCACCCAGCTCTGACAACCTGACAGTCCCGCCCTGCAGGGCAGACTGGAGCTGAGAGGATGGCAGTCAGTGATGGGCAGGCCCAGGCTTGACCAGCCCAGCCTGCTCAGCCATGCTCCCTCCTGTCAGGACCCTCGAGATGGACTTGGGGGATCACTGCTCCTCACTCTTCCTCTTTCCAGTGGACCACGCTGAACAAATCTTCCTCTGCTTTCATTATTATTTGTCTCTGTAACTTCCTTACTGAGGGTAGAGGCCCAGCTTAGTCTGTTAGTCTGCCAAGGCCCACACTCTGCCCTGTCAATGTCCTCGCCCCAGCCCCCTGCTGGAACCTTTTCTTGCCCACACCTTTTCTTGCCTTAGCCACCCCAATTAGTTAACTTGGGCAAGGGGCTGTTCACACCCGGCAGCTTCCTCTTCAGGACTGCTCTGAAGGAAATGCCCCTACCTGGAGCCCCTAACAGCCTCGGCTCCTGGAGAACGGCAGGCGCCACCATCTTCATTCCCCAAAGGACGTCCGCAGGGCTAGGTCACCAGATTCCAGGATCTCCGAAAGCCAAAGGTGGCACATCCCTGCCCTGTAACATCTGAACCAAGCACACCCTGTTCCTCACAGTCCCAGGCTCACGCATTCCTTCCTGGGAGCACAGGACCCTCCCCACCCGCCACCCAGAAGTTAGCCTCAGCCTAGGCCTGAGCTGTAGACTGTTCATCAACCTCGTGCCACTTACTCCACACCTTCTCTGAGACCTACAGAAGGGCACACCCGCAGCCGCGCGGGCCGCACTCTCCTGCTGCTCTCTGCCCATACCTGACACAGCTACCTGGGGGACAGCCGCCTTTCCTGCGGCACACGTACTTTACTTCATGGGCCCCTTCCCAGGCTCCTGGCCTCTGCCCACTCACTCCCACAGAAATGCAAACGTATGAAAATTAGAAGCTAGGAACCACACACAGGAGAGAAGGCATGTTTGTCTTTCTGCGGCACCTCTTACCCTTTTCCAGGTCCTTCCATTTTCCTACACGTTTTGAAATTTCACTTTTCTTTACAGCCAAATAAAAGCCAACAGACGTTCAGCTAACATGGCAGTAGACAGCGACCTCTGTGTCGCCCGCTCCTTATTCACCCATGAGCTGCTGGCCACTCAGGCTTACCCCACGGCCCCGCCACCATCAACACAGCCACAATGACCAAGGATGTGCGAGTACCTCCGTGGCGGGCAGCCTTTTGGGGCGATGCCTCAGGGAGTTCAGCTGCGTTATTTGGGCAGTGTATATTTAGTTTCCTGAGAGCCTCCACGCCGATTCCCACAGTGGCAGCACAGACTGCCCTTCCGCCAACAGTGAATGAGGGCTCTGTTTTTTCCATGGCCTCAGCAGTGTTTGTCGCTGTGTCTGCCGTGAGCCCGGCACTTCACATGGCTTCCGTGTTTCCGCGTCCTGTCAGCTTCCTGCTGGTGACCTCCCATCCTCCTGGTGCAGATGTCCCCTTTGAGCTGCTGACAACTGGAGGGTGCTCAAGAGGGAAGAGTCTGTTTCTTTAGGGGTGCGGCCTCCCTTAGGCTGCCATGCTCTGGCAGATGACCTCATGCCCACATGTCTAAGGCAGAGCTTACTGAACTTAGTGAGTTATTAAAAAAAAAAAAAAAAAAAAAAAAGGACATGAAGCTGAGAAGAAGAGTTCCAGGAGGAGTTGGAGGGGACAAAGAAGTGGTGCGCACAATCAAAATGCATCGTACCCATCGTGAAATTCTCAAAGACTATTTTGTAACGCCCATCAGGCCCTGGCCTTGGGCCAGCACAGGCCCCTGAGCAGCATGCTGGGGTGACAGGAGACCCTATTCTCAGTGCCTGTGTGCAAGTCCAGGCATGACTCACCCATGGGAGAAGGCCCCCCACTCTCGCACTTGCTCAGGTTCACCCCCGAAAGGACCCTCCCCGGCCTTGCACTTGCTTGAGGCCAGAAAGCACCTCTGGTCTGCAGCTGGCCAGGCTTGTGAGTGACAAGAGTTGCCAGCTGAGGTACCAGGTGTGGTGATGAATCCCGGAAGTCTCGAAGCTGAAGCAGGAGGACTGCCACAAGCCTGAGGCTGGCTGACACAAACGAGTGCCCCCCCAGCTCGTCCAGGAACCACAGCATGAAGACCTCACAGGGGAGCACAGTGGCCCGGCAGGTCCCCCACACACACATCTTCCCCGCCCACCCAGAGCGCTTTTTTCCGTATGTGTAGGAGTGTGTTCCATACATCCCCAAAATGACATCTAAACCCCCAAAGAACAACAGGAAGATCCGACCACTTGGGAGGCAGAAGCAGGGGGATCCTGAGTTCAAGGCTAGCCTGAACTACATGCAGACTTAGAAGCCAGCCTGAGCTACATAGTGAGACCCCGTAGATGTGTTTCACAAGCCCTCCACAGTGTAAAACACAAGAAAGATTCACTTTGGACCAGATCTGAGAACCCTGAGCATCTGTTTTTCCTTCTTGTTAAGACTTTAGGCAAATTATGAACTTTTTTAAAGTTATTAGCTTTCTCGGACGTAAAACAGACAGCATAATAGATACAACCAGCAAAGGCGCACGGTGGCGGCACAGCCATCCACACCCAGCAGGGAATGCTCTCTCATCCTGTGTCCCTGCAGAAACACTGGTTAAGGTGGCCTCTTGCTTTGTTTGTTTGTTTGTTCTTGGGGTGTGGACACACATGCATGCACACACATACACACACACGTGCATGCACACACAAGCAAAAAAGAGAGAGAGAAAGATGGTGAGCCAGCTCCCTTGGTCACACTCCATCTGGTTTCCCCGAGCCTGAGGCTCATCGAGTCAGCTAGCTGGCTGGCCAGCAAGCCTTAGGGAGCCTCCTGAGTGCGCGGCCCCGGAATCGGGGTTACAGGTTTGTACCACTGCGCCCCGCTCAGGCCTCGGGTTTGTGTGGTAAATCCTGAGCACCTCCCCGCTCCCCGGCCCAAGTCACACTCTTTCAGTGTCACGCCCTCTCCCTTGATTGACATGGCCTCAGTCTCTCTCCAGATGACTGTCTTCAGCAAAAGCCAGCGTCGCAATCTCTATGACTGACCCCTAAGTGTGGGAGGGAGAGAGGAAAAGAGGAAGAAAGGGAGGGAAGGAGGGAGGAAGAGAAGTAGAGAGGGAGAGAGAAAGGGAGGGAGGGAGAGACAAGCCAGCCCCTAGGATGATGGAAGCTGTCTATTGGAGACGGGGACAGTGCTGACAGGATTGAGGGGACTGAATAACTCCCAGTGGTCAGGACGGACCCTGCAGGGACTCTAACATCTAACATCTCCAGCCCTTGTGCTCAGCAAGCCGACCCCAAGGACAGCAAAGTCATGTCACCATAGGTGGAAGAGGTAGAGTTGGAAAGTCCCTGAGTCCCAGTACCTCCTGAGGGCTTCCAGTGGCTCCACAGGGTAAGGAGGGGCCTGGCCATCAGAGGTCAGGGTCTCCCCCAGCACCTGGCTGACCTCCTGCAGCTGGCTGGGGGACAGCCGGGCCAGCAGGGGCGCCACGTCGAGGTCACGGCTGTGCCACCGGAGCAGCAACTCCTGCTCAGCCAACTCTCGGCTCAGCTGCTGCTCTCTCGCCTGCATCGCTGACATGCTTGCTTGGAGGCCTTCCATCTCCCTCTGCAGAGAAGAAGGACAGATTTCAGGGTGACCCTGCTCTGGGATGATGAGGACCGTTAAATGAGAAAGGCCCACGGGCACCGAGGTCCGGGCACACCCGCCGCACCCTTTGAGGCAGGCAAACTCCAGAGGTTTGCTGAGCTGGAAAAACCGTGCCAGCTTCGTGTTTCTGATGAGCTGGCAGGAAGGCAAACATTGCCTGCCTCTCAAGCATCGAACACGGGCAGGTGCTGGCCAGGGCTTTGGAGAAAGCCCAGTGAATGACACGCACACATACACACACTTACACATACACACACTCCACAAACACACTCTCACACACACACACACACAGGCACGCAAATATAGGCACACACATACATACTCTCACACACGTGCACACACATATATATGTGTATATATACACACACATTCAAACACTCACACATGCTCACACACCATACACACACACAGCATATAATTTGCACTGCTTTATTAACCCAGCATCTGTGTTAATCCCTGACCATCGTCCGTCCCAGGCAATGAATAAACAAGCAGCTGGTGCTTGAACACAGGCTGCTAGGCGGAGAGCCACTTCGATGTGTCACAGACTGTACCACCAGGCTCTGCGAGTGGGCACGCCCACACCCCATCTCCCTCCCTGCCACTCGCTGCTCCTGGAGTCTCCCCATGCTCTCTCCACCGCGGCGCACATTCCCCCTCCTGCTCTCCCGCAGCCCCACCCCCACAATCCCCACCCCCACACCTACCCACACACTCACATGCATAGCCACTCACACCTGCACACCCGCCCACAGCCACACACATAGCTGCTCACACACACGCACACCCACGCACCTCTTCTGCATAGGGTTTGACAGTGTCTGTCTTCCTCGACGCCATGTCCTCTGCAGTCACACGGCCGTGCCCTGTGGTGCAGTGTCCTCCCTCTGTCGGGGAGAGGCAGGACACCCCACGTTTTGCTCGTCTACCCAGTGGTGGGCACTGGGCTGTCTCAGCTAGCTCAGGCCTTCCTGGTGTGTGGCCACGGTAGGTCTTGGGGTCCTAAGGAGTGTGTCTTTAGGTTTGAGAACTGCAAACTCCTTCCCATGGTGATGCTACAACTTATTCTTTCATTAATTTTGTTTCCGTGTGTATGTTTGCACTCCTGTGGACACGTGTGGATGTGGGGGTGAGGCAAGTGGAGGCTCAGAGTGGATGTTCAGAATCGGATTCGCTGGCTTTTCCACCTCGAGGCTCAGCCCACCAATCCCTGCAGCAGTGTGTCTCGCTGCTGCAAGCTCGTGCTCCGGGCCTGGCTGCAGCAGTCCCAGATCCTGCCGCCTCTCAGTCCCTGCCCTGGAGGACTCCGAGGACTCCTGGAGCCCCTTTCTGGCTCTGGTCTCACCTCAGAGCCTCATTCAGAGTTCTCACCCTGGCCGCTCCCCGGCCCCATGTCAGTGCTGTGTGGGCCAAGCACGGCTCCATATACCTGCTGTCGTCACAGATGCAGCCTCGGAGCTGGGCCAGACTTAGAGCCATGCCCCTTCACAGTTGCTGCCCAGAGTCCACCCTGGCCGGAACTCCCACAGAGAGACACGGCGTGCCACAGACAGAGCGGAGCTGGGCGCTCCCGAGCTCGGGAGGCTGCGCAGCTGCAGCCCTGCCGGTGCAGGACAGCCCTGCGCCCCGCGCCCCTCACCACCTCTGCTGTGAGTCCCTGCACTGCTTCTGATTTCCTCGGGGGAGAAGGGACCACGCCCTCTCCAGATGACCCCATACCACTCACCTGCAATTGCTCCTTCTGTCCAAGAAGCCAGTCCCGCCTGGTGATGGATGCAGGCAGGCTGTCCTGGGCAGCGGTCCTCGGCTCTCCTTCAGGTGGGGCCTCTGGGTCACTGCGGCAGGACCTTCAAGTGACAGATGTGCATTGGTATGGGTGTGGGGAAAGAGGCGTGCCCAGGTGCACGCGTACTTAAAGAGACTGCACAGAGCATGCAGCTGCAGGCCGTCCAGGGGCTCGCAGGGATGGGTCCCTAAGGGACATTTCTGTCTCAGCTGCTGTTGGACCTTTTCTCCCCAATCAGATTGCATCTGTCGAGCCTGTGCTTTCCTGGCTGTGGCCACCCTGGCTGTGGGCACCTGGCACACAGTTAGCCAGACTAAACTGTGCTGGAAGCATCAACTGCACATCTAACTTAGAAGCTCCATGTGTGGCCAGGGAAAGTGCTCTTTTGGCATGGGAGAAGCCCTGGGTTCCTTCCACCCTGGCATCATACAATCAGGATTTGGTGGTGCTTGTCTGTAATCCCAGCACTTGGGAGGTGGAGGCAGGATCAGAAGTTCAAGGTCACGCTTAGTTACATAGTGAGTTCAAAGCCAGTTTGGGCTACAGGGGCTCACAAAAACAAATAACAGAGACTCTATATGAAGGCAAAGAGTGGAAGGTCATACATTCGAGAGATTTGTTTATGTTTATTATGTGTTGAAATGATATTTTGAAATGCAGGGTTGAATATAAATGTGATATATATGTGTGTGTGTATATATATACATATACACACACATATATTTATGCCCAGATAAACATTGCTAACACCAATTTTATCCACTCCTCCTGCTTTTTTTGTTCAGAGGTCACGGGCCTGTGCCAGCAGGCCTGGCTTCAAGAAGTCCAGGGTGGCCTTTCAGCAGAGTTTCTCTGAGGGGCCGCCTCTCAAACACAGCTTCTGACCTCCCCTGTGAGGCTGGCCCTGCACGTCACCGGCCAGGGATACATGCCTATGCAGTGTTGGTCGGAGGGACAGAATGGGAGCTTCATGTGTGCTTTAGGCCTGAGAGGGTGCAAAAAAGAGAAGGAGGGAGAAACAAATGCATTTTTTTTTAAATGCCATAATGAAGCCTAGTACTTTCTATGATGATTTTAAATAAATAAATGATGGAGCTGTGTGTTCTTACGCTCAGGGCACTGAGCGAGAGTGAGCTGTCAGCAGCTCCACAGGCTCCTCTGCTCCTGTCGTCTGCACATTCCTACTTCCCTCCCTCCTCCCCTCCCATCAGATGCAGCCGAAGTCCCTGGCTCACACCACACTGTTCTGACTTCCCAGACACCGAAACTGTGAGGCAAGCAAGTTCTCCCCCACTTTATACCCAGAATCAGGTACTCTGTTACAGAAACAGGCAAGGGTCGGAGGTGGTGGGTACAGACCCTAAGCTGTGAGCAGCTTATTTCCTGTCATTCTGCCCTCTCTCTCTCTCTCTCTCTCTCTCTCTCTCACACACACACACACACACACACACACACACACCTGCTCACATAAGAAAAGATCCATCAAGCTACAGACTGTTGTCAAGAGCATAGCACCAGGCTGGCTTGGTCTTTCTACACACACACACACACACACACACACACACACACACACAGCAGGGGAGAAACAGTATCAACAGAAAGTTGATCTGGCAAGGAAGGCACACTCCATTTGAGGAGCAAGCGAAAGGCTTTAGCGCTAAACCGGGGTGACTGCCCCCCATCCAGACTCTTAGGAAACGGGGGTCCCGACAAGAAAGTTGGCCTGATACTTCCAGAGCAAGACTGGGATGGCATCTCCTCAGCTCGTCATAGCACAGGACCTTGCCAGCAGCCCGGGGCCTGACCCAGACCCCACGTCCTTGAATGACCTTGATGGCCACGGTCATCTGACCTAAGGGTGGGTAGAGCCCGGAAACCAGAGAGAGGAGGTAAGAGTTCTGGGGAGACGGAATACGTGTGATACCAAAAGGGGGCTATGAGGGTGGGATGTGGGGAGGAGGGAGGAGCAAATAGGGGGATCAACTAGAATGTGTGTGGAAACGCCGTAAGGAACCCCTTGATTGTGTGTGCTAACTGAGAGTAAATAAAAAGAATATGTTAAACAAGAAATCAAAACTGATGATGATGGGAGAGTGTGTTTGTGTGTGCCCATGAGAGTGTGTAACACACTCTATAGTAAATGTTGCTGTTTTATTGCAGTCTCATGCTAAGACATTACATTAAGCTTGCTAATAAAGACGCCAAGTCTGGGGAGATTGGGTTACCCTAATTTTTAAACTTTATTTTATTTGGGGTATTTAAGCCTCCACCTCCCTTCCACCAACCCCTTAACCCTAGGTAAGAGAGAGATAGAGGGGAGAGGGGTTGTAGACCCCTTTACTTCTCCCTGCTGTTCAGCGTCGATGGGTTCTTTCGGGGCTGTACCAATCTCCATCAACAGCGAATGCAGCGAGCAGTCCCCTCCAAGCCGCTGCACTGGAATGTTTCTCGCTGTCTGTCTCCTCCCGGCCACCACATCACCTGTCTTTGGTCCCCTCAAACTGCCCCACCTTCTCTTTCTGGGCTCTCCTATTTTATCCCTCAGAGTCCCAGACCACACCCCTCTCCGTGCTGTATGAGGCAGGCCCTTACCAGCTGACAAAGACCAAGAGGCCCTGCAGGAGGCAGTTATCAGCTCTGGACAAACTAAAGCCCCAACTGAAACCCCACACTTGGGGTTAAAGCAAACAAAACAAACAAAATATATTTACCTAACACAATGAGTTTTTAAAGAAACCAAAACTTCCATCACACCTCTGCTCACACAGACGGAGTCAGTGTGGACCAGGCTGGCTCCTGGCTTCCTTTCTCCTTCTGTGATAGAACAGTCTGACCAAAAAGCAACAGAAGGAGGAGGCAGGTTATTTCAGCTTAAGTCAAGGCAGGGCCTGAAGCTGCTGCAGCAGCTCACCACAGACAACAAGGAAGAAGTGCTCCCTGCGTGCTGCCTGAGTGCTCAATACCCAGCCAGCCCGTTCTACTCTTGCACAGCCCAGGGCCCCAACCAGGGAATGGTGCCACCCATGCCAAGTACCAGGCAAGACAATCCCTCACAGGCACACCCACCGGCCAACCTGGTCTAGACAGTTTCTTGAGATATTCTAGGTTGTGTCAGGTTGGCAGTTAGAATTAACCAGCTGCCACACTTAGCGCTACTGCAGCTTCGAAAAAGCAACTGAGGGAGGAAAGGGGTCATTCATCTTACACTTCCACATCACTTCTCATCATCAATGGAAGCCAGGACAGGGACTCACGCAGGGCAGGAACCTGGAGCAGGAGCTGATGCAGCAGCCATGGAGGGTGCTGCTCACTGGCTTGCTCCCCATGGCTTGCTCAGCTGCCTTCTTATATAGCCCAGGACCACCAGCCCAGGAGTGACCCATGCACAATGAGCTGGGCCCTCCCCCATCAATCACTAATTAAGAGAATGCCTTCCAGGCTTGCCTACAGCTGAGCTTATGGAGGTATTTTTTGATTGAAGCTTCCTCGTCTCTGATGACTCTAGCCTGTGTCCAGTTGACATAAAAACCCACAATTCAGCACTTTCTAAGACAGCCCAGGCCTGTCTGTTCCCTTTGCCTCTTTCCCATCGGAAAGTCCCCTGCGGGGCTCTTCCCAGGACGGCCCGGGGCGGGGACAGGGAGGACACAGTTCACAGAGGTCAAGGCCACCATGAGAACTTGGCTTTGCCCTCTGAACCTCACGGCCTCCCGGACTACCCAGGAATGTGGTAAGACGCCCTGTCCTTCGGGTGTTTGCCGGGGACCTCCAACATCCTAACACACACACCAGTAAAGTGAACGTTGGCGCTGTCTGATGGACACGCTGCTGCACGGATGAACGTGGCTGTGACATGGAGGCGCGATGACCCTCTTCCATTGTCACGGTGGTAAGGCGCCCTGGGCTCCCGACGCTGTGAAAAGAATACACAGGCTGGCTCCCAGCTGCTGCTGGCTTTTCAGGCTGCGGTGAGTGTGAGACAGAGACAGCTCTCCTGGGCTGATGCCCCCAGTGCCGGCTGGATGGATTAAGAACCCGTAGCCTTGGAAATAGAGGAGTCGCCTCGATCGTGTCTCCCACTGTGTCAGCTAGATTCTTCCCCTTCCTCATTTCCCAAGTTGCTTGGCAAATGCTGGTATTACAGTTCCTCGAATTTTCTGAGTTGATGCCATCTGGGCTGAGGTGAGAGCTGTCGTAGGAAGTCAACACAGAACTGAAAAATCAGCAGCGGGGAGAAGCTCCATGTTCGTAGCCAGGAACCTGTGCAGGATGCTTCACCACAGCCATCACTTAACCCGTAAGAAGAGGTCCTGGGCTTAAACAATGTTGCCTCTTTGCTCCTACTTCTGGGACAGGAATGACATGCAGGGAGAGCCGGGGTGGCCCGGGACACATCGATCAGGCATGAAGCAGGGACAGGTTCCATCTTCCATGTCTGGTTCCCCGGACTCTCCCTCTGCTACACACTCTTCTTTATATGTGTTAGTTCTCACTATGTGATCATCAGTGCTTGGTGGCAGAGGGGACCGGAGGGCCTGAGGTCTAAGACCCCACTCTCAGACCCAGGGTTTCAGACTGGTGCCCACTAGGACCTGCCCAGTAGTGAGGAAATCTTGGTCTTCCTATCTGGTTTCTTCCCCATCAATCTTTGAAGGGATGAAAAGCACCTGTAAAATCTGACAATGAGCCACAGAGAACAGCAGGAGAATGCACAGACAACATCTTTATTCCCCCAGAATGCCCTGCGAGATTTCCTTCTTGCCTGTGTGCTCACTCCAAGCCGAGGGTCACCGTGCCCTGTGGCTCTGCATTCTGCCATGGTACCCACTTGAAATCAAAGCGTTGTGTGCTCAAGGGAGAAGAGAGGAACAGCAGGCAGCAAGCTGCCCACACTTAACTCCTTCATCCCGCCTCAGGGGAGCAGACAGGCAGCAGCTGAGCATCTGGCAGTTCTGTCCTGGCAAGACTGGAAGTCCTTCCTGTCCTTCGGTTTTCTCTGTCAGACTGCTCCCTAATGTTAGCCTCTGGAGAAAGGTCTCTGATAAAAGATACCCTGTGTGCACAACACATTCGTGCAGTTAGGTGACAGTGTGGATGCCCATAGCTGTGGCCAGTGTGGATGCCCATAGCTGTGAAGAGCCAGTGAGACGCCCCATGCTATGCAGTTAGGGGGAAACAAGGTAGAAACGAGAAAGTTACCAGCCAACTGCAACAGTTGCTGAGCACTCTTAAGAGAAAAGAATTTTTCCCTTCAACTTCTAACCTTGGTGTGACAAAGAGGTGGAATTTTCCCCATTGTTCCGGAGTCAGAAATGAGAGTTGAAGACAACAGGCCTAGAAGCTCTTCACCTAAGTCCACAACTGGGGGGTAGGAGCCTTCACCAGCCATTGCACAGGCAGAGGCCCGGGGGCTGCCACCCTTGGCTGCCACCCACCGTCAGAGTGAGACACGACACTCTTCCTGGAGCAAAGAGGAAGCAGTCTGTCCTGCTCCCTCAAGAGGCCAGAAACCCGGCACCTCGGGTCGGAAGAGTGGGGGTCACCTCAGGAGGGAAGAGTGGGGCCTACTTCCCTTTTGGTTCTCCTGCCAGCTGGGCCTGAGGCACGGATCTGAGTTGTGGTTTTTAGAGAAACCACCAAAGACACCAGAGAATGGGAGACAAAGTGGGGAAAGCCAGGAAAAAAAAATGCATGATCTACCAGATCACTCCTGGGCAAAGGAGGCCCTGCCAGGAACTTTCTAAAAGAAAAAAGCCACATGGTTCAAAACTTCCCAGAGGATTGTAGGCCAGGGCGCTGGTGGCCACGGCCTCTGGGTTATAGTCACGCCCACCTTTCCAGGAAAGAAAAATATCCCTTCTCCCCTTCCTCCTCATCAGGATGAAATTTTCCTCTGTGATTTTCAGTCACACTGAGGGCAGAGTTTCAGAGAATGCCTGGTGGAGGAAGCCAGGTAAAGCGCTGAGGCGGCGACTGTCCTCAGCCGCAGAGGGCCTGGAGACGGGGTGGGATCCCCGTGCCACCCGTGTCTGCCTGCCGAGACCTTCCTTCTGTAGGACACGGCTTGTCCTACACAGACACGGGGGAGCTGAGCAGCGTGGCGCGTGGACACGGTCCTCGGTGGGTTGTCTCAGCACCCATGAGCTCCCAGCAGAGCTGTGTCGGCTTCCTGCTGACAGGCGTCCCTCGTGGCTGTGTCCTGACCGTGATGCTCACACCCGTGAGAGAAGCGGGGCCTCACGGGAAAGCAGCGGCTGCTGAGGCACAAGGTGGGCACGCTCAAGCCAGCGTGTGAGCCGGGAGGCGGGACCAGAGGACAGTGAGCATGCTGCCGCCTGCGTGCCGGGGACGTGGGCTCGGCAGCCAGGAGTGGTGTGACAGCAGGCAAGGCAAGGCTGTGGCCTGTGGCTGTGGGGGGAAGGCAGTGGCAGTGGCCCAGCGTCTGTGCCATCTACCCCGGACACTGTAGCAAAGTGGACAGCGGGCTTAGCAGACCGGAAAGCAGTGCTTCTAGGCCTTCCCAATGCTGAGACCCCAATAAGCTCCTCATGCTGTGGTGACCCCGACCACAACCTCATAACTGTAATTTTGCTACCATTGTGAATAGTGACGTAAACATCTGACATGAAGGATATCTGACATGCGACCCCTGTGAAAGAGTCACTCAACCCCCAAAGAGATCGCAGCCCGCAGGTTGAGAATCCTGCTGTAAAAGCGGAAAGCCCCTGCCTCACCAGGAACAGGCCCCTTACCCAACAGCCAGCTTGACAGCAGAGAGGCAGTGGAGGGCCAAGGGCCTCTGCCGGAGCACACAGCGGCTCTGCTGCTGATCTATGGCTGGGGTGGGGCTTAAGAAGCCGAGCAGTGTCGGGGCACAGTGATGCACCCCTCTAATCCCAGCACGCAGGGAGGCAGAGGCAGGAGGAGCTCTGTGTGTTCGAGGCCAGCCTGGTCTACAGAGTGAGTTCAGGACAGCCAGGGCTACACAGAGAAAACCAGTTTCAAAAAATTAAAAAGAAGAAGGAGAAGGAGAAGTTGAACAGTAATTTTTAAAGTATGTGATATTAAAGTTAAGAAGCTGGTAGGCTCCAGGGCTATTTGCATCCCCTTAAATACTACTCTAAACTTTCATAACCCATGAGGTTATTGAGGGCCTCTGTCTCCCACGGCCAGAGTGACTAAGAGGGCTCAGTCCTGAGTGGCTCATGACACAGCCCTGGCAGAGCTGCTTTCATCAGATTCTCAAAGAAACGCTCCACCCCAGAAAGGTAAAGAGGTGCTGGTTTGAGTTACTAATTGGAGTCGAAAGCCAGCCATGTTAACTAAACTAGTTTATTTCTGCAGGAAAAGTCCCCAGCACTCAGAACAGCTTCCTCTCCTGGACTCAGGACCAGGCTCAGGAGGGTCAGCTCGCCCTGGTGGCCATCATGAGGACTGCAGGAGCCGCAGTCTCCTGGGGAGTCTTCCAGGAGGACAAACTGGGCAGGCCCTGGAGCACACGGACAAGGGCCGGCTCTACTGTTACTAGCCGTGTAGCCGCGCCCACATGCTTTGTAAAACGGTGATAACAAAGCAGATGTCAAGTCATTGCCCAGCCATGGAAGTGTCAAGACAGGTAAGTTTGATGAAAGAAAAGCCTGGAATAAAAAATAAAGTGAGGGAGACAGGTTCTTCACTTCCTGATGAGGCGCAGGAAGGGCAGTGTCAGGAGGAGGAGCAGATGGAGCCCCAGTTCCTGCCTCCAGCCCTGGTCTGGGGCATCAGAACGAAGCCCTGACTGAAGGGAGTTTCTCTCTCCGGCTCTCTTTTCCTCCCTCTCCATGTTCACATGCATGTCTATACACTGTGCAAACGTGTGTCCACAGGAAACTCCTGCACCAGCCAGCTGGAGCTGTGAGCAGCACAGGCCTCCTCTGGTGACAGCCACCCTTCAAGGTAGCAGATTGAAGGCTTAGGCCCGAGACACTGACACTCGGGACACTGCTGGAGGTCTCAGGAAGGTGTGGGACTGACAGGCAGAGGGTAGGGAGGCTGGTGGCCTCCCTGTCCTGAAGGATGCACAGCAGGACCCCTGGGAGATGGTGGAGTTGAGCCAGGTCCTGCTGTGTAGGCAGCTAGTGCTGGAGGGGACCAGTCAGAGGTCCAGCGCCAGAAAGGCCTGATTGCAGAGGCTGCGAGGGTCACACTCAGAGCACAAGGTCCACCCAGAAGGCCCGGGAGACACTGCCTCCAGCAGGCTTCTCCTTATTGCATTGTGGGAGATAGATGAGGTCCAAGAGTGGAGTCAGAAAAGCCAGCAGGGCAAGAGGCTGCTGCAGGGGCGAGCAAGAACCAGCAGAGGAAGGCTTTGGGGTGGAGGCTGGAAAGTGGGAAAGACAGAGAGGAGACGTGTGGCCAGAGCAGCAGCCCATGGGTTAGCGGGTCAGGGGACGGGGTCGGGGGTGTTTCTGAGGTAGCTGAAGGTGGAGATCGTGAGCAAGGCATCTGGGAGAAGAGGATGAGGAGGGGAGGCACCAGGAGAGGGAGGACAGCTTCGGTAGAGTTCCTGTTTGAAGAGAGTGGGTCTGGGGAGACAGCTTGGGGACAAAGTGCTTACTGCACAAGCAGGAGGAGCAGAGTTCAAATCCCAGGACCCACTTGTAATCTCAGCACTCAGGAGGTGAAGATATGGGGTCCCCCAGCAGTCTGGCTGGCTAGACTAACCAAAATCAATGAGATGCAAGTTTAGCAAGAGACCCCACCTCAGCAAAGTAGAGAGCCATCGAGAAATACACTCAGTGTTAACTTCAGACTCTACACACACACACACACGCACACACACACACACACACACACACACAACACCACATGTGAGTGCCCACACACATGAAAATACATATCTATTTGCACATCATAAACACAGGCACAAGGTTTAGAAGAGTGTTTGGGGCAGGCTTTTCTAGGGGAACAGAACCAAGAGAATGCATGTGCTATAAAAAGAATTAGATTGTCTTACACGTTCAGAGCTGGCTAACCCAAGCATGGCTGTCTGCATGCTGCAGAGGCAGAAAACACAGTCACCACTCAGCCCACAAAGCTGGACAAAGCGGAATCAGGGCTGGAAGCTCCCTGGAGGGCTGCTGGTATTGAGTCCACGTCAAAAGGCCAGAGAGTCTGGAGTCTGACGTCAGCAGCAGCAGCAGGAAGATGGGGAAGGCAAGAACACGCGTGAGCTCTGTCCTCAGCCTCTTCCTTCTCCTGATCACTGTCCCAAGTGTCAGTCATCTCTGGAAATGCCCCCGTAGACTCCAAGGGTGTATTTCACCAGCCCAAGACCTCTCCTAATGCAGCCAAAACCAACCATCACCAATAATAAGCTTACTGAGGCAAGGGTGAAATCACAGTACCTCTACAAGGACAAAAAGATGACTCTAATGAATGTGTTGCTGAGCACGGGAAGCCCCAGGCCAGCACTCTACGAGAGGGAGGGCTAGATAGGAATCCTCACACGATTGGGATTCCTGCAAAGTGATACCTGGTGAGTGTGTCTGAGACACGCCGGAAGGTGTTCAGGGTCCGGCAGAGTGGAGATGTCATGCAAGGACACAGGAGAGAGGCCAACCTCAGAAGCCACAGGAGGATGGCCAGTGACGGCAAGACAGAGAGGACAGAACCGTGAGTGGAGGCTTAAGAACTGATGAGATCAGATGCCTGGACACAGCGTGGACACGAAGAACAAGAGCTGAAGACACCATCAAGCTGAAGGATAACCAGAGAGTGGGAAGTGGCAGAAACCCCGCGCCGGTTACACAGAGCGAGAAAGCAAACAGAGCCAGCATCCATATGAGCTTAACCACAATAATCCCAGCACTTGGTAAACTGAGGCCGAAGGACTGCAAATTCAAGGCCAGCTTGGGCCGTAGATTGGGCTCTGTCTCACTAGCTAATAAAACCAAAATGATAAAATGAAGTGAATTACTTATGAAACACCTAGTGACTATTGTGCAAATGTTTGGGACATAGAAACTCCAAACCCTGGAAGAGCAGATGGGCGACTAGGTCAAGAAACAGCCCAAGGAGAAGAGAAGAGAGGAGCTGGAAGGGCCCCCCTGTGAGGCAGGGAGGGGAACTGAGGTGACGCCTCCCTGTCAGATGAGATGAGGGGCATGTGGAGGCAGGACCTCCCCATGAGAGGATGCTGTGAGGTTCGTGTATCTCTACAGAAGGACACCTCGGAACCACACGCTCCGTCACCCCCGAAACAGAAGTAACTGCCTCTTCATCAAAGCAGGTTCCAGGGAGACACGAAGATAAACCTGATGTACAATGTCATGGGCACCTCGCAGGAACAGGCATGCAGTCCTGTGGCTGCTGAGGCCTCTTGGCCGTGGGCAGCCAGGGGCAGTTGTGTGACCACTTCCTGTGCCTGTGTAGACGCCTACCTAAATCCTCACGTCAAAAAATGCCTACTTGCCCTCAGGCTCTACCCAAGGGACAGGGGACACAGATAGGCCAGAGCAGTGAGTCTCAGAAGTTTTCAGATGTGCCAGCACCGGGACCCACATGCTGCTGGCTGACTCAGCTAACATGGGGCAGAGCCTGGACAGCCACGGGCTTCCCAGTTCCCCCAGACACACCAGTATACAGAGTGGAGGACCACGGTCTTTGTGCTTCATCCGTTGCGTGTCTAGTCTCTTCCCATCAGTGAAGCAAGCTTCTTTCTCAAAGAGCAGGCCCCACTAGACCTCCCTCTGAATAGACCCAGTACCCCAGCATCCAAAGAACTCCTGCCCAGACCTCCCAGTTCTGGACTGCGTGGTGGCAGGAAAGGGGAGGCCACAAGTGGCACCGCGGGCACTCACCTTTTGGTAGCTCCGTGCAAGGCCACCCGGGTCTGTGCTGCCAGGTAGCTCAAGAAGCTGTGAAGGGCAGGTTGCTGTGAAGGCAGGGCCCAGGGCAGGCGGCCTTTCTCCTGTTCCAGGTCTTCCAATCTCTGCTTCAGTGTCTCTGCTGGAAACCCAAAGAGGTAAAAGAGCGAGGAGACTGTGAAACTCAGGAAGGTAATTCCCTATCTTTTCTCAGCCCAAGCCCAGCTCTGCCTGAGCCCCTCCACGCTGAGGGCTGTTTTCCAGGCATGTTGGTTTCTCCAGGGCTCCAGAGACCTTCCCCTGGCTTCCTTTCCCAGCCAGCAGGGACTGTGATTCAGCGTCCATGGTTGTGACTATGCCCCACACCAAGAGAGCAACTGGTGGGTTTTTTTCTAAATCGTGGTGATCATTTGGGGGAAATTTGCAAATCTGGAGGACTCTAAAAGAGCAGGTTATTGACTAGTTCTTTGGTTGGCTGGTTGGTTGGCTGGCTGGCTGGCTGGCTGGTTAGTTGGTTGGCTGGCTGGTTGGTTGGCTGGTTGGTTGGTTGGCTGGCTGGCTGGCTGGCTGGCTGTTTGGTTGGTTGGTTGGTTGGCTGGTTGGTTGGCTGGCTGGCTGGTTGGTTGGTTGGCTTTACAGGAAGGGTGCCATGGAGCCCAGGATAACCTGGAATTCTCTTTGTGGGTAAGAACAGCTTAGAACTTCCAATTCTCCCGCCTCCATCTCCCAAGTTCTACCGTTATCGCCATGGGCCAGCACATCCCATACCCAGTGCTAGGGATTGAACCCAGGGCTTCCAATAGGCTAAGAAAGCATTCCACCAGCTGAGCTACAATCCCTAGCACTAAAAGACACGGTTTGGAGAAACCAACACCCGAAGTCAACATTTTCAAAAACACAAAATTTCAGTTTTAAAGAAAGAAATCAAAACTGCTTATCAAGTTGTAGCTATCACAGGCCTTGAAGGCACAGAGCAGTATTCACACTCCCTATGCCAGAGGTGACTGAACCTGCTCTGTCACACAGTAGGTCTTAAGGTTGTTCTAATGACCTCAGGTCACCTCAAACAAGCTATGAATAGGGATCACTATAAAACCACTTAAAAACAAGCCACACATATCAGAATCCCTTCTAGTGAGAACTTACTCTTATAATCAATTTAAAATAACAATACGTTTCCTATAAAGCCATCTTTGAACCAGGATACCATGCTTAGGAGGCTGAGGCACGGGAATCCTTAATTCAAGCATAGCCTAGGCTACACGGCAAGAGCCTCTTCCAAAACAATAAATGAAAAATAAAGCTATATGTGAGGAAAAGTAAGACTGATCTAAACTCTACCCTGCCTTCACCAGGATGGCACAGCAGAAAAAGGAGCTCGCCACCAAACCTGAAAACCTGAGTCCAACCCCCACCGCCCCCACGGTGGAAGAACCAACCCGCATACATTGTCCTACAACACACACGCGCACACACACACACACACTGTGGTGTGTGTGCAAAATCAGTAAGACAATGGAGTTGGGCATGGTGCAGGCAGAGGTAAGCAGAGCTCTCTGAGTCTGAGGCCAGCCGGGTCTACACAGAAACTTTCAGCATGTCTCTAAACGAATAAATGAGTAAGTGACTGAATGAAAGACATGAGTCCCATCCCTCAGGGCTCGCATCCCGGTGTCCTCCCAGGTGCCTGTGACCTTGAGTCTCTCCACCAGGCCATTATAGAAAGAAAGGACCTCAGACGGTCAGTACTGGCTATATTTACTGAGCTCTGCTCCTCTGTCCTGTACACATGTCTCTTGCTGTGACATGATAAGAACATTCCAGGGACGTCTCCTAGGCCACTGTAGTTCACAAGATGCCGCTGCATATCCCAAGGGCCCTACAGACCATTGCCATCAAGTCCATTCTACATGAATAGAACTGATTGATTGATACATTGCTAGAAGCTCGGCCTGTGAATCAAGCCTCACCTCACAGGCCAAGTTACACTAAGTCACAGCAGATATAGCCCTCTCCCTGCTGCTCCTCTGCCCACACACGCCCAGGTGAAGGGAAGGCAGTGAATGAGCAAGCATCTGGAGAAAGTCCCCATCTGTGAGTGGCTTTCCCATAAATGCAGCACGTGACCTTCGGTAGAATCCATCACTTGTTGCTGAAACATGAGGCTGAAGCAACACAGGAAGAAAGGATGTATTTGGGCTCACAAAGATGGGGCGGTCTAGAGCTTGACTCCATGGCATCCTCAGTCGGGAGGCAGAGAGATGGTGCTCTCTTTCCCCTTTTTACCCAAACCAAAATCCCTGCCCTAGGGATGGACCTCCCTCGCCCAGGTAGATCTTGCCTCCTCAGTTAAACCTTTCTGGAAAATCCTCATAGACACACCTGGAGTCTCAGCTCCTGGTGAGCCTAAATCCAGTCAAGCAGACAAAGACTCACTATCCCAGGAATGTGCCCAGGGTCCTACTGTCACAGAGTACCGAAAAGGGGGCTCCAGGGACCAAGTCCCAAGCAGCTGGGCTCTGTCCACACCGCCCTTGTCACCACTGCCTGCCAGAGCTACCGATGTCGTCTTCCAAGCACTGTGGGTCGTACACGCTTTTCAATGTATGTTCATGAGACACAGCACTCGTTTCTCTGTGGCCCAGGCTGGGAAGGGTTCCCCAGACCACACCGAGACACCCCCCCTCCTTTAGCAAGGATGTGAAGGTCATGTGGCTTTTTCTCAGTACCTTATATGTTGTGCTATAAAATCAATAAAACTCTTAAGTTACGTGCTTATAAAATAATACATGCTAATGCAGTTCTGATGAGGTCTGCTGTGCAAGGGAGAAAACCTGAGCTGACCTCCCAGCTTAGCTGCTCCCAGCTGTCTGACCTTCAAATTACTTAACCTTTCTAAGCTCCAGTTTCCTGGCTGTTAAAAAAAAAAGAGGTTAATAATAATCTCTACATTACGGACCTAGGATTTAACCACCATAATCTAAACAGAGAACAGAGCGTTAAGCTTCGTGTCTGCACATTAGTTAATGTAATGTCGAAGGCCTGGCTGGCATTCGTAGCTCCCACTGCTGTGGGAGGCCCGTGCTGTGCTTAACAACCCCAGCCTGGCCTCCCTTGGTCCTCTGCCATGTTCCAAACTGTCCCCTAGTTCTAGGTGGGGGTCCCTAAAAGGTACAGGCTAATCCAGCAAAACAGTTACGTTGTGAAGAATTTCAAAGGCAGATGCAGGGACACAGCAGGAACGTCCCGGCTCAGCTCTGCTCTACACCGTCACTCACCCTGGAGGGCTCCGCCAACTGACGTTCTCTGATGGGTTTAGAAAAGGGAATCTGGGTGCTCAGCTCTGGCATCAAAACTTTGGCCACTCTCCCAACTTCTCAAGTGTCCTGGGCTCTAACCGTGCCATCAGGTGCCACTTCCTGGCTGGCATCCTCTCCGGTTGGCATTCTGCGCCTAATTGTATAGACTGCTAGCTCACTGGCTGCCCTGCTTGCCCCTCCTTTCACCGATGAACTGTACCAAGCAGAAGCCCTAGGTGACACTCGCCTTGATGTCTCAGCAGCACTCATAGTGAGCAAACCAAGGAGGATGAGGGTAGACGGGGCCTGGGCACCAGAGCCACATAAACCTATGGAGGAAATCTGCTGCTGGCCTCAAGGAAGCAGGAGCCAAGGAATGAGCAGCGGTGGGCTGTGATGAAGCAGTCAACACTCCTCAGCCCAGCCGCTGCCCTGTGGGGAGCTTCTCCAAATGGGCAGAAGGTCACTGCGGCTCTCAGGCCAAGCCCTGAGGTGACCCAGTGCTGGTGACAGAGTGGTCCTCTGTCAGGCTCTGACAGAGACAGGAAAGTGTCCCCCTCCTCTACCGACACCACAGCTCCCTCTTGGCTAGTTCCTGAGCTGCTGGGCAAGGTCAGCCTGCCCTGCCCAGCGAGGATCGCAGACTCCCGGACACAACCAGGCCCCTCCACCAGCCACAGCGCCTCCCCTCTCCGGCCGCAGGCTTCCTGCGTCCACAGGAGCGATGTCCTGTCACTGTACTTGCCACCTCGAGGCTCACAGACCAAGTTGCATCTGGTTAAGGGGAGTCCCGGAGGCCCCGGCCTGGTCGTTTGCTCACCTTACGTCCCAGCCACTAACAGCACATGGATCCACGGCATCGATTCCCCAGAACCACCTAAACGCCAGTGGGCACACCCGGCCGCCTGTAACACAGACGTGAGGCGCAGAGACGGGGCTGACAGTCTAGGCTAGCTGTGTGGCTGAGCTCTGGGTCCGGAGTCCCTGCGTCAGCCTCGGGTCTCATCCATGAACACGTACATGTGCCCACATGTTGCAAACACACATACACACCATGTATACATACATGCATACATATATACATAATACGCAAGAGAAGAACGTGTCTCAAGCCCTGTTTGCGGCTTTCCTGCCTCAGACGGTCTGAGTGTTCTCCCACGGGGGTCTCTGGTGCGGAGCCTTCCTTGTGCTCGGCCCGTGTGTTCACTCCCTGCTCACTCTCCTAACAGCTGGGACACTCCCAGCTCCCTCCATGTCCAGCTGCTGCGTGCCAGCGTTGCCCCGGACGCTCTCACGCATCTCGTCACAAAGCGTGGCTTCAGCGGGGCGCAGTGCCGCTCAACTGTAATTGCAGCAGCTGGGAGGCTGAGGAGGGAGGCTGCTGGGAGTTTAAGGCTAGCCTGGACTACACAGTTAAGGGAGGGAAGAAGAGCAGAAAGGACTTGTGCGACCTAACTGGGCACATTCAGGTGTCCTCTGCTTGTGAGTGAACTATATCCCTCCCTGTGTTTTCAGCTAAATTTGGGCAAACTGAGCATGCCTGGAGGCTGGCAGCCTGGCACTTCACTCTTTCACATATGTGGTTTGGGACTTTTCTTTTAGGGTCTCTCTGCATAGCTCTGACTGTCCCGGAACTCAGTATGTAGACCAGGCTGGCCTCAAACACACAAGAGGGATACCTCCATCTGCCTTCCGGGTGCAGGAGTTAAAGGCGGGTGCCACAACATCCACTGTCACTTTTCCTTTCCAGTCATGATCTTAATCTGAGCATGCTCAGGACTGCCCCCCTCATGGCAGTATTACAGACTCACCCTGAGAGAGCTGTCTCTGCTGTTTCCTCTTGGGTGGAGCCGATTCTGGCTTCATGCTTGCTACACCACGAACCCCCTGCACCCATCACAGAAACCTAGAAAGGAGCCCCTCGTCTCTAACACGCGGATACTCGGACTCTCGGTAGATACGGAGACCGCACCATGCGATGACGCATGCACACATTCCTGTGTCTGCTCCGCTGTCCCGCTCAGAGGCCTGAAGAAACACCAGCCCAGGGGTGAAAGGCACAGCAGGCCCACCTCTGGCTTGCAGGAATCATCCTCCAGGAAGGAAGCAGAGCTCTGGAGAAGTTGCTGGCCCGGGGCTGAGGCAGCGGCAGGATGGGCTGTTCTAGAACATGTTATACCAGGCATTAGAAAGCACTGGAAGATGGAGGACGTGTCAACAGAACACAAGGGCCTCCTGTGGAAACTCAGATACCGAGAACTTACACATGGTAAGGATGGTCAGGTTCAAGTCCTTATGGCAAATTGTGGTGTGGCCATGGCACTGACAAAGTGCTTTGTGGTGAGAGGAAGCAGGGAGCAGGTTCCCGGAAACGGTAGGGTAATCCTGCTACAAGATGTATTGGATCCAAAAGGAAATGATAGGTCTGAGGTAGTGAAGACTACAACCCACATGTCAGCGATGATGGTGGACGTGCAGGGTAGGACTGGACACAGAGAACACACAGCATCGGTCTAGCAGGCCCCTGCGGACAGAGTGGGAGCATCGGATGCACCTAAGTTAAAGGTTGTAGGGCAAGTTCTCCTCCAAGTACCCAAGGTCAGGCTGCAGGCGACTGCACTCCTAAAGGGAAGGAGGGAGGAGGGAAGGAGGGAGAAAGGAGAGGGAGGGTGGCAAGTAAGGAGGGAGGGAGGGGTGAGAGAAAAAAGGGAGAAAGAAGGGACAGGGAGGAAATGGGAGGGAGGGGAGGGAAGAAGAAAGGGAGAGAGGGAGGCAGAGAGGAGGGAGGGGAAGAAGGGGAGGGAGGAGGAGGAGAAAGGAGTCTCTGGGGCTGGGAGTGAAACAGGAGCTACACCTGTGAAGCAGACTCTTCTCCAGAGGCCCAGATTCCTTCCTAAAGGAACCAGAACTGTGTCAGAGTTGGCCTTATGACTTGGAGGCTACAGCTCAGTGGCCTGGGAACATAACTCTTATTTAAGGACACACAGTCTTGGTCCTGGAGGGTAATGAGGCATCATGGTTATAGCTTGCCATCCAGTGGCCAGGAAAAGACTTACAATGGCGTGTGTGTCCAGTCAGGGACATGGAACGAGGAGCAAATGTGAGTTCAACCTGTGACTTCTGTGTACAAGCAGAGGGATTTTGAAATAAGTTATCTTCACTAGAAATAGATAAGCCAGCTTCCTGCTGTGGCTTTCTGAAGCCTCCTCTCCATTTAGCCCAGCAGTTAAGGAGACAGAGCTTGCTTCCCTTGTGTGCTGGTTTGAATAGGAAAGGCCCCCATAGGCTCATGGGTTTGAATAGTTTCAAAACTTGACAGGGATTGGGGGTGTGGCCTTATTGGAGTAAGTGTGGCCTTATTAGAGGAAGCATGTCACTGGGGGTGGGGTTTGTAGTTTCAAATCTTCAAGCCAGGCCCAGTGTCTCTTTCTTCCTGCTGCATCTGCATGGAGAACTCTCAGCTACTTCTCCAGCACCACGTCTGCCTGCATGCCGACATGCTTCCCGCCGTGATGATCATGGACTAAACCTCTGAACTGTGAGCCAGCCTCAATGAAATGCTCTCCTTTGTGAGAGTGCCTGTTCACAGCAACAGAACACTAAGACACCTTGGTTCCTCTTTCCTTTAACTCTGCTATCTGACGTGTCCTGTAGACATGGTAAATGTGAATTCAGTTGGTAGCTCCGGGGCATCATTTCAAGGAGTATGCTGCATACATAAATATGCCAAATAAATGCGGCGAGCCAAGAATTTAGCAGGAATGGTGTAGTTCAAAATAAAAAAGAAATAGTGTTTGTACTTTGAAAATAGATTTGAATAGCAAAAATAAATGAATGATCAAATTCAAAATTAATCAAAAAAGGTGTCATGAAGCAGTGAGAAAAATCAGGCATTAAAGAATGCATGCTGACTGGCAAAACCGCCCCAGGCATGACTATTACAAGTCCACAGAGAGGATCGTGTGTCAGATGCACTAGCCATCCTCTCACTCTGGAGAGAATTGTTTGTGTCACTGAGTGTTAACAGTTAATTTTCTTATTGCTGTTAATTTTATAATCATGGTTAATTTTTTGTTGCTGTGATAAATACCTGACTCTTGCCCCCCCCCCAAAAAAAAGTTTATATAACTCATTGATTGCAGGGAGGAAAGGTGGCAGGGCCCCGAGGCCACAGGACATCCACAGTCGGGAAGCAGAAGGGGGAATGCCCGCGCTCCGAGCGCTTTCTCTTTGTAATGAAGTCCAGCTCCCCAGACCATGACCCGTGCTCCCCACACTGAAGGCAGATCGTCCGTCCTCCGTTAGACCTTTCTGGAGATGTCCTCACAGAATGATTCTAGGTCCCGTTAAATGGACAAGAAAGATTAACCACAAGATGCATGAACGTATGAGTTCTAATGAGGGTCATCTGCTACCCTCAGCCCATCAGAAATATGGACCTGCTTTAAAGCCGCACTGCAGACACCGTGAAAGACAACAAACAGATGAATGAATATGAGAACAAGTGTTTAGGAAGCAGAGACCTTCCATGAAGACACTGGGCTAAGTGGATTGGATTCCTGTTACATATCTGTCCATGGAATGACAGGACACATAATATGAACAATATTCTTGGAGACAGGTGGCCAGTCTCCATCCAATGGGGCCTCTCAGGCTGCAGCCATCAACATCTTCCGGAGTCATTTTCCATTGCTTTTTACATAATGGCCAAGAAGTGCAATTTGAGAGCTGCATATTCTATCTCTCATTAGCATACATATCACACGCAGAGAGCCAGTTTGCAAGGGTTAGACTGTAATAAGACGTATTTCCGACCATCTCAAGCACAATGGAGCCAGTCTTTGACATTTCAGAATACTGGAGTTTGTTGGGGTCATTTTCATAAAGACTGGCGGCCACCCGGGCCCTGCAGATGTCAGGCACAGTAAGCATTTCTGGACATCTAACGCGTGCACAGTGACATCTGTGTGCTCTCTCTGAACTCCGCAGCTTGCAGAGTAGGACTACAAATGCAGAAAGCCAGTTTCAGAGCTCTGAACGATTTGCTCAAGGTGTCAAAGTGGGTGTATAGCAATGGCGGATTTGAACCTTGGTCATTTCACGTGTCAGAGCCCCTAGGCTTTTCCCACGAACTTCCTCGGAGTCACCTGTTCCTAAACCCCCACCACACAGGGCTCTCATCTCGCTGCTCACCTGTCTGGCCCCTCATGGCAGGCAGATCTGGCAGGCTGAGAGATAACCACCTGTTTACTGGTGCCTAGCTCGGAGCCAGGCACACAGCAGGTGCTGTATAAACACTCCATAAATACATGAATCTAGGTTTCTGTTGGAACAGGACAGAAAGACAGCCACCATGCCATAAGCAGACCCACGTGTGAGGTGTAACAATTAACTCTTCAAGTACCCCAAGGCAGCTGTGTGAGTCCCGCTCTGCAAATGAAAGACTGACGCTCAAGGAACATTTGAAACGGTCTCCTGACCAGCTGCACAGCTTTGAGATTCAAAACTAAAGCCAGGAACCTTCCCACCTCCGTGCTCTGCCCCGACCACTTCATCTTTCTTTCTAGGGAGCCTGCTGCCCCGTGGCCATGCCAAATCTTGACCTCTCCATCTGAAAGCTCCGTGCCAACACCTACCACTCCAACGGCACACTTCCGATTCTCTACCTTTTTCTCACAGAACGTCCTGAACAGCCAAAGCAAACAAACAAACTCACTAAAGCAAAAGCATCCTTGGAGCCAGTTCTAGGGGCCAAGCGAAGACAGCCTCGGTATTTCCACTTGTGATCTAGAGCAATTAGAAAAAGCGGTGTGGAAATAGTTCAACACTACAGGATAAAAACAGGATGCAAGATTATACGTCTGTATTCCCTGTACTCTGTGATTACAACCGTGTTTTTTTTTTCAACCTGAGCAGAATTAAGAGCTCAGAAGTGAGTGTGATTGAGTGATTTTTATCTCAATTTCTCCACTTACGAAATCAGCTGTAAAATCCCAAGCTGCTTATTATTTCAGGGAGTTATTAGCTCGCTGGTTTTCTTCTACTAGTCTTTGATTTCTGTGTAAGCGTGGAGATTTGGTTTCCTCAAATTCTTAATGCTAAGCTGCTTTCAGTAAGCCTGGCTCCTGAGGGTCAAAGATCCCTCCAGCGAGCAGATAGGGGAATTTCTGGAAATGTATTCTCCAAAGCTCAGGGCACGGAGCAGTGGCCTGGGAAATCATCTCGACGGGGCATGAGGGGGCAGCTGGCCTCTGGGGAGGCTGCAGCGGCCATTCTCTCACTGAGGCTCGAGTCTCACCCACTCAGCCCCATGCCCGCTGCCTCCCTCATTCCTGATGCACAGCCGTTGATTTGCACTGACATATTTCAGCAGAATGTGTGCTGTGAAGCATCTGTGCTTCTCCAGGAAAAAAAAAATTATATATATATACATATATATATATATATATATATATATATATATATATATATATATATAAAATCATGCAAAACAGTTATACTGTGAGTGACCAAAATAGTAGAACTAAAGAGACCCCCTAGGTACATGCCCCTGGGTATGTCATAAGCTAGCAAGCACTGTGTGTGTGTGTGTGTGTGTGTGTGTGTGTGTGTGTGTGTACACATGCTGTCAACACACCTAGCAGATGTTTTCAGAGATAGATCAGAAAACACAAATCAGTCCAGTAGAGTGCTTCTGGGAAAGCAGCTTTCCTGAGCCTCTAGGCAGCATCTCTCACCTCTACAATGCAAATAAAAGACTGGGTTCTGTCTGAGGCCAGCCTGAACTACATGTGAGTCCAGGACAGCCAGAGCCACACAGAGAAACCCTCTCTCTCAAAGTACCAAGCACTGAGGGTGCTGGTGAGGTGATTGGCCGCAGCTTGTCAAGCCCTCGGGTTTTCAAAGCTATAAAAAGTGATCTCTGAAGAATGTTTATCCGGTGCTAGAAACATTGGTCACTTGTACATGTGGTTCAGGGTCGAGCTCGCGCTTGGAATGGAGGCGTCTTCAGTGGCAACCATCTGAGGCAGAAGAGCAGCTTTCTCCACTGCTTCCTCGGTGTCCACACTCTGTCATCCCTGCACCTCAGTTCTGCTTCGCCATCATCAGTGTTACCATGACCACACCACCACCATCACCGCCACCATCACCACATCACCCCATCATCAACACCACTACAGTTAGGTCATTCACACCACCCCACCATTACTACCATTGTACCAGTGCTACCACCAGCCCCGTCACCACGAAGCACGAGACTGTCTGCCTATACCTGCCTTCATTTCTGCCTATGTTTGGTGATAGATAAGAGCTGAAAGATCTTGCCAGAGAATCCGAAACATTCTTTGGGTAATTTCCAATATTATAACAGAGAACCGAAAAGACAGAATGGCACTTGCCAACACAGTGAAACAAGCCAGGAAGGACACGTGGCACATTGCTAACAAAGACATCTCTGCAGGAGAGGCCAAAGTTGGTGGTTGTCATATTTGAGTGCTCTAAATGCCAGAGGTGGGTTGTGAGAAAACAGATGTGACCTCTGGAAAGCCACAGGTACAGAGCTGCTTTCCAAAGGCTGTACCGTCATCAGTCCAGTCTACCCGTGTCTCGATGGTTACCCCTAAAGACACCTCCTCATGGAGCCTCAAGTCCATATGCCCCGGGCAGCCCTTCGACCACAGTGGCAAGAGCAGACATCATGGCTTATCAGGGCTCCAAGGCACTCATATGGTGGAATAATGAATCCAAAGTCTAGTTCTAAAGAGGCCATTTAATGTAGGAGGCCATCCTGACTGGTCTTGTTCAGAACCTTGCTCTGCCACGGGCTCTTCCAACCGTGATGCCTGGGGATATGAGGTGACCAGCCTTGTCCTAGGCCATGGGTGGACACCCTCAGTGGAACCATGGCCATTGCCTTGAAGTAGGGCAGGAGGTATGAAATTTAGCTTAAAGACCCTCTCCTTTGTCATTGATGGGTATCGTTGATTATGATGTCGATTAGTTTGGGTTTTTAGGATCGGACTTAAGGCTAGCCTTTAACTCATGATCTTCCTACCTCAGCCTTGAAAGTGCTGGGGCCTTTCTAAACTCACTAAAATTATGCCAAATTCAGCAGGTAACCTAAGAAAGTAGTTAGTGGAAAAACCAAACAGACTGTATCTTCTGGTGGCCTCTCAACGCTTGTTAAAGTGGAAGCTTTAGGAAACTGTTAATGAACAAAAGTTTTGTGAATGTCACAGCCCTCCAAATGCACAAAATTAGCATAACCTTGACAGGTAATAAAAGCAAAGCAAGTTAGGGGGCTGATACTGTTTTAAAATTGGGTTCCAACAGTGCCCTTCTGAAGTCTCTCCTAATCCTTAAACTTCCATGGGGAACATTCTAAACAAGCCCATGACCCAGAGCTGGCTCCTCTTCTAAATTACAGAGGATGCAACACGGAAATTCTACACACCCATGTAGACATGTAAAATGGGAGCCCGGCATGGTAGCCAACAGCTGTGATCCGAGCACTCACGATGCTGAGGCAGGAGGACTACTACCTTCTGACCGCTTGGTGAGAGCATGTGAAGCACTCACACACACACACACACACACACACACACACACACTCATCAAATTACGTCAATCTGCAAGAGACACTCCTGCCTGAAATGTAGTAACGGACCTTCCTTCATGGCACAAACTTTATCTCGTAGTCTCGGTTTTAGTTGCGCTTTGGTAAACACCCCGTCATTGCTCAGACGAGCAAACCTGTGGTGAATAACTGAGTAAGCGATCTGGGGGCACAGCAGCACGTGGCGTGCAGATCTACTCTGAGCCACAGAGAGGGGGCGCTGGCACGTGACAGGACACACACAAATCTCCTCGTGGAACGGGAAAGCGACCACACTGTCACTCTTGGCCTCCAGCTGTTGACAGTGCTTTGGGAAGTTGTGTAACCGTTAGGACGTGGGGCTGGGCTGGAGGAAGGGGGTCACTGGGGAGGAGGCCACCTCCGTGTGTCCCTCAGCATGTGAGGAGTTGAGGGGTCGCAAGCGCACACTCCCGATGCCGTGGAGCCGTCTCCCACGAAGCTGTCTTTGCCATGAGGGACTGTGTCCCCTCAAACTGAGAGCCGGACAAGCCCCTCCCCCTAAGTCACTTGTGTTGGTCACAGTGAGGAGAGAGGCAGGCAAGGCACACCAGCCCTCGCAGCCTCTTGACCACCACATGGAGCAGCAGGTCCCCTATTCTTCATGGTGAATCTAGACCCCTACCAGGAACACCGTAAGGATGAGGTTAAATGACGAGTTCTCCCCAGCCTGACTACTAGACCTGCCTTCAACCTTCCCCAAGGTCCTGTGATCACCCCAGCCATGAGTTCAAGGCCAGCCAGTCCCTTGTGGGCCCTCTCTACCTTCACCATCACCCTGGGAAATGTCACCGTAGAAAGCTCAAGTGTCACTTCTCTGGCTTCTTTGCTCCTTCCGTGAACATTCCAGACTTGGGGCTGACAGTGGAAACTCTCCTGGCCCTGGGGCTATTTTTGGAACAAGCCAAAGGCCTCTTCATTATTTCCCTCCATGGGCTTTGGCTGCACTGTTTTTCCTATTAAACTGAGCATGGCATCCAATTAGTTCCTATGAATAGACTTTGCATGAGCAATCTGCTCCGCTGGTGTTTTCATAGGAATTAGCGGACACAGCTGGCCATCAGTGCTTGAAGACCACAGGCTCATCCACCCGCTTAATGGCTGGTCCCCACAACCTGTAATCTCTCCAGATTCCACTGCCTTCTGTGGAAGCTTTTAGCATGGTCATCTCTCACCCAGCTGAAGAGACCAGGGTTCGCTAGCCAGCCACCGCCACCATCACTGTAAAGGGTAACGTGGGCCACTTCGGTATGGCTGTCCCTTCCCGGGATGAAGAACGGAGCACACCCATGTTCTGCTCTGTGCCGAGCTGACACTAACAGCGTGGCCAAATAAAACGGCCTTAAAGGATGAAGTGATTTCCATAGCCTGAGCTTCTCCAGCTAGAATGAAATCTGATGAGAAGGAAGGAGACGTGCTAGACTGGGACTTTCTAGAAATACCATAGGAGGAAGTTGCTCTCCCTGGGCGGAAGCACCGCAATGCAAGTAAAACGCTGACCTTCAGTGCCAGAGCGATGTTAATAGAAATCGCGGGATGACAGCCAACAGCAAGAAAGACCAAAGGCCACGATTCGGCATGCTGTGAGCCTGCACCTGAGCTGGCTCTAAGCAGGGCCTCTGTAAACAGCCAGAAGGCGCCAAACAGCACAGACACCCCTGAAAATTAGTTAAGAAATATCCACCCAGCTTCTCAGAACCCCATACCAGTTGGATAAATTAAACTAAGTTTGTAGGAATTTTTTCCAGGGAGGAATGCCATCGTGAGAAAAAGCAGCTGCAGGGGACCCTGAATGCCCTTTCTGGAACTCACTGTACCCTCTCCAGTGGCCCCCATGGCAGGAAGGCATAGCTCCTGGCCATCAGGCCCAGGGCTCATGTCACCCCAAGAACAGACTCCTGAACCATGAGGAGAGACAGCAGCCAGGCCTCTGGCCTCACACCTCGATGGCAGGAACAGCCGGCGGTACTTCCGGAACCAGACCTCAGACTGGAGATCCAGCAAGTGGTGAAAGTGAGTGTGTGTTTCCTCTGCCTCTGTGGAGAGTCTTCTGGTATGGGGGAAAAAATAGAAAATAAAGGTGATTTTTCTCCTCAACAAACAGATGCTGAGCTGGGTCCTGGATCCAGACAGCTGAGTGCACAATCTCTGGGTGATCTCTTATCTCTGAGCTCAGTGAGCTCATCTCACATATGAGACTGTCAGCACTCGTCCATCCCGAGTGACAATGGCCCCAAACTTCCCGACAGACACCTTTTAAACCATAGGTGTAAGAGTTGTGAGCAACAAACAGGATAGACGCCAGAAGCAGTGGAAGAGAGGGAACAGAATGGAGTCTGCTATAGAGGGTCCTCCGAAAGTCTCCACCCAACAGGAGATTGAAGCAGATGCTGACACTCATGGCCAAACTTTGGGCAGAGTGCAGGGAGGTGTATGGAAGAAGGGGGAGGGTGGAATAGAGGGACATGAAGGGAACAGGAGCCCCACAAGGAGACCAACAAAGCTAAAAATTCTGAGCCCAGGGGACCTGCAGAGACTGATGCACCAACCAAGGACCATGCATGGAGAGGACCTAGACCTTCTGCTCAGATGTGGCTGATTTGCAGCTCAGTCTCCATGTGGGTTCCCGAGTAAAGGAGGCAGGGGCTGCCTCTGTCATGAACTCGGGTGCCTGCTCTTTATCACTGGCCCCTGGCGATGCAGCTTTGCCAGGCCACAGAGGAAGAGGATCCAGGCAGTCCGGATGAGACTTAACAAACTATGGGCAGATGGCAGAGGAGAACTCCCCCTTTCAGTGGACTAGGAGAACAGGATAGGAGGAAAGGGAAGGGCAGGTCAGACTGGGAGGAAGTGAGGGAGAAGGCCTCACCTGGGATATATAATAAATAAATTGTAAAAAATAAATAAACTATAAAAAGAGGCATGAGTGAAGAGACTGTTTAGTGGGCCTGCTTCTTGACTCAGATTAACTCCCCTCAGAGGCATTATAGTTTTGCCTTAGTTGGGGATACTGTTGCTATGAGCCAAGACAGGAACGGGGCAGGAGCCTGGGCACAGGAGCTGATGCAGAGGCCATAAAGGAGCGGGGCTCAGTGGCTTTCCCAGTCCACAAGGCTGGGCATCTCGGCTGGTCTTCAGTACATGCTAGAATCCCAAAGAAGTGAAGGAACAGACTTGCAAGTGGGCAAAGAGTTAGAGCTTCCTTCTTCCACGTCCGTACACAGGCTTCCAACTGTGGCCCACACTAGAGCTCAATTTTCACAGCTCAAATCTAGCCCATCTAGATTAAAGGTGTGTTTTCCTACTTCAAAAATCCGGATTAGAAGTGGATCTTCCTACTTCAAATTAAGCAAAACTTTCAAATTGCGGACACTCACAGGTGTGCCCTCCGTTTGGGGGTTTGTAGTCAAGTTGACAACCAAGAACAGCTATCTGGGGTTTGACTCCAATGGGTGGCCCTGCTTTGGGGGTTTAGGAACTTGGGGAGGCCACAGGGACGGTCTTTATGAAGATCTTGTCTCCAGCTCCTTCCTGTCCTGCTCACTGCCCCCACCCCCGTGATGTTCTGCCCACGTAGATGGAGATAGACAACCATGGGCCAAAACCCCAGAAGCCTTGGTCCAGGGGAACCAATCCTTTCTCCCTTCGTTGTTTCTGTGGGGCACCTCTGACATTTGGCACCCATTCAATGTGGCCAACACGCAGAGGACCATCACATGGCGGGGGGGGGGGATGGCTGGCCTTGCCGGTTCTCATACAGAAAATGTGTGCTCCCTCCTGCGGCTCCCAGCCCCTCCAGCCCACATAGGTGAGTACAGCACAGGTTTCCACTGGCTCCTAGGTCCTGAGCCACCTTAAAGGGGCAGTGAGAGCCATGCATAACTAGGTTCTTCATACACACTGGCACAATGTCAGCAACAGAAAATAGGAGGTAGTGGCAGCTCAGCACTATAGAACTAAGACCAAGGTCACCAGGTATCCATGAAGCAAGGAAAACCAGCACTGTAAGACTGGGTGGCATAGAAACCCCAAGCTTTCTTCCTGGTTCTTCTTGAGCATTTGTTACGCTCAAGTGTTTCATTATGTTTCAGACGGCAGGCGTGCATGAGCTGGGGCTTCATGATTGAAATTATGTTGCTAGAGATCAGGTCTCACTTGCATTTATGAGGGCAGCTCTGTTCCTGCTTTAATTCTCCCAAGTAGCATTCTTTTCTGCAATAATCCTAAGTTACACGCCAGATTCGCGCAGGGCAGAGGCAGCATCCTTGCTGGCCAGTATCTATCAAAAGCTGGAAAAGAATACAGGCTTGGGAGATCGTTCGTTGCTAAATTACACTGCAAGCATGAAGACCTGAGTTCAGATCTACTGCTGAGAGCAGTAGAGCACAATCCATGGCCACAACCTATTTTACCCTGAAGCAGTTCAAAAAGAGAAGCAGAATTCACACTCTGGTCCTCACAAGGGCTGTCAGGAAATCCCTAGTGGTAGAAACTACAGGAAGTGAGCAGACCTCAGAAAAAAGCAAAAGTAAGAGATACAGAGGAGGAGGAGAAAGCATCCCGCCACGCCCCTAATAAGGAAGAGGAAAGCTGGCAAACGGGGTGACAAGCCAACGCTAGTGGGGGTGACACCGAAGAACCAAGCATTCGACAATTACAACTCATTATGAGCAAATCTCACTTCAGAACAGACTCCCCAAGGAACTAATTTACACGGAGCGGAGCGTGCAGCGAGTCGGGGAAGCCATCACTTCACGTGGCACTCCTTCCTGCACTCCCAGGCTGACAGGGCTGTCGTTGGTAGCCAGCTCCCTCTGGCAAGCTCCTGTCAAGTCCGTGCTCTGTCAAGCCTGTCAGTAACAACGGATTCCAAAGCACGGCACAAGCTGGCACACTGTATAAAGGTCAAGTGGAAAACTGTCCCTTCCGCCCCGTCGCTGTCATGAGCCTCGAAAGGTCACTCCACCAATCCATCGACATGACAGAAAATAACCCTGTTTGTCTACTGTGACATGTGAAATGGTCCCTTCATACAGCATCCTGGTTTCTCTTCCTCCTCCCTAGCATCAGGCCAGGCTCTCTGGGTTTATGTGAGGCAGGCCACTGGGCACAAGTAAAACTGAGCAGAAAAAAAAAGGCAGGGGCCAAGACTCTCTTCGTAGTCTCCTAAGGCCTCCGCTGTCTTCTAGGCCTGGGCTGAGTCTAACTCAATCTGTTGTAGGTGTTTCTTGTTGTGGGGGTGATAGAAACAATGAAAGGAAGGAAGGGTTTGTTCTGGGTTACAGTTCAAGGGGATAAGTGCGTCGTGGGGGGGCAGGAGTGTGAGGAGCTGGCCACGCCACTGTCACGCCACAGTCAGGAAGCGGGGGAGGGGAACGCTGGTGCCCGACTCGCTTTCTCCTTTTTATTTAGTCCACGGGACGGCGCCTCCTACATCCTGGGCGGCCTTCTCTGCAGAGTTAAATCTTTCCAAAAAGATTCCCAAAAGTCTGTCACCATGGCGACAGTGTTCTATTGCTGTGAAGAGACTCCATGACCATGGCGGCTCTTACAAAGGAGAGCATTGAATCGGGGCCATCAGAGGTTAGCAGGAAGCATGGCGGAGCACAGGAAGACACTGACTGTGCTGGAGCACAGCTGAGGGTTCTACATCCAGACCCACAGGCAGCAGGAGGAGAGAGGCACTGGGCCCAGCTTGAGCTTTTGAAACCACAAAGCCCAGCCCCAGTGACACACTTCCTCCGGCAAGGCCACACCTCCTAATCCCTCTCAGGCAATGCCACTCCCTGACTCCCGAGTACTCGAACCTGCTTGCTGTTGTTAGTGTGTGAGCCCTTCTACTCAACCCTCCACAATATCCCAATAGGCACTACGGACACACCCAGCTGCTGCATGAGAGAACTCTCCAAACAACCCTGTTGCCCAGTTGACACCTGGGAAAATCAAAGCCTAAGGAGCTTGAAATATCTCCACCAGTCCATGCAGCTTGTTTCGGGGCCAGAACCGGATTCTGCTGTCGGGTTTTTAAGTATATTGACCCAAAAGTGCTGAAACCCTGTAGAGAGAAAACTTCCCATGTACTCTGTGAAAGTATCACCTGTCCATGAAAAGCTGGTGCCAGGAAATAGGAGGTGAGAGTTCCAGTAGAGAGAGATGGACTCTAGAATAGAGAGGTAGAGCATTCGCCAGGGCTCTGAGGAATCAGATGTCTGAAGTTGAGGAGAGGTAACCGGCTATGCAGAATACACAGAAGAAACAGGTAAATTAAGTCATGTGCTGCCCGGGGAACAGGCCAAAGGTGTGGCTGAGGCACTTATTCATAAATAGTAAGTCTCAGAGTCATTCTTTCAGGAGCTGGGGCAGGGGAGGAAAGCCTCAGTTACAACATCCTGTGATTACGTGGTTCACGTAATTATGTGTTATTAATAGGCATAAAATGACAATAACCGGAGCTGGGTCTACGGCTCAGCTGATGGAGTACTGGCCTAGCAGACACGAAGCTCTGGGTTCGGTCCCCCGAAGTTAAGCAGACTGGTAATACAAAACATATAACTCACTCTTCAGATGATAAGGGTGGGAAAATCAGAAATTCATGTCGTCAGTGACTACACAGAGAGTCTGAGGCCAGTCAACACAACATGAGCTCTGTCTCATAAAGATAAAGACAGTACCTGCCACTTGTCATAAGCTATATTCCAAGCAGCTATTCCTTAAGAGACCACTCCCTGACCAGCAGCAAGCTAGAAGGTAGAGTTAAAACTGAGCCAGTAACAAGCTGATAATTTAAAACAAGAAAAAATCTATTTCTTTCATGTATTTAATTTGTTGTATAATTTTATCTTTAAAAATAAAAAGAAATATAAATTGGGTCTCTCTTCTCCCCAAAAAGCTTAGTCAAGGGGGAGACAGCAGCTGTGCTCATGTATAATACGAAGGAGGACACACTAGCCCGGGGAGCACTGACCCCCGCAGGAAGCCTCCTAGGACCTAAGAGGAAAGAATAAAGTATAAATGTTCATGGGTATGTGGGATGAGGCCCACTGCCCTCTGGAGCAACTGGGGGACCAGAGAGAAGTCGAATTAGGACAGAGAAAGTGTGGCCGGAAGTGTGGTTAGGACGGGGCGAGGGTTGCCTGGCTCACACCTGCAGTGAGGACAGTGTGGTCAGGTGACGTGGGAAATGCCCTGGATCGTTTGTGTCAGCTTGACACACGCTAGAGTCACCTGAAAGGAAGGAGCCTGCGTGCGGAGGTGCCTCCATAAGATCCATCTGTAGGGTGTTTTCTTAATTAGCGATTGATGTGGGAGGGCCCAGCCCGTGGGGATGGTGCCACCCCTGGGCTGGTGGTCCTGGGGTCTATAAGGAAGCAGCTGAGCCAGCTGTGGGGGGCAAGCCAGTGAGCTGCACCCTCCATGGCCTCTGCCTCAGCTCCTGCTCCAGGTTCCTGCCCTGCGTGAGCTCCTGTCTTGCTTGAGTTCCTGCTCTGACTTCCTCTAATGATGGACTACTGTGTAGACGTGTAAGCCAAATAAACACTCTCCCCAGATTGTTTTTTGTCATGGTGTTTCATCACAGCAATAGAATACCTAACTGCGACAGGAAGGGGAAAAGATGGTAAGGTAGGGTGCAAAAATAAAAGATAAGGTGGGACAGGCAGGGATCCGTGGGGAGACCAGTGGATCAGCAGACCCAAGGATGCTGAGGTCAAAGGACAGAAAAGAGAGTCAAGGAGGAGGAAGACACATAAACCTCCAAGCTGTCTCATCTCACAGACCAGCAAGGCGGAGGGCCCAGGGAAGCCCTGCTTGTCTTGGCTGCAGCAGGAGCTCAGCATATGGACATGAGCTCAGATAAGATGGTGGGGAGCCACAGTATCATGGCAGGCACAAACAGCCTTGGGGTCTCAGGATGGGCAACCTGGACCCCAGGCTTACAAAGAAAAGTAGCGTACCAACCTAAGATCTTGTCTTACTTATGGAAACTGTCAAGAACTGGGGTCCAATATAAACAGTTCTTGGGCAACCAGGCAGGGAGGTAACAGAACTGTCCAGTGAGTGTCTACAGTGTGGCATGGAGTTGGGGGCTCAGAGATGGTCAGTGACTGTACCAGTTCCTTCTTCGCTGCTTCTCATTTTACTCCTCAACCTGTCCTGACTCTGAACAGGAGCCTTACCACCGTGACTGCTAGGTCTGCCTTTCCTCCTGGTGCTCAGTAACACCTGTATTGAGTAAGGGGTTCACGGTAACATTGTATAGAGCAAAGGACGCAAGGTAACATTGTATTGAAAAGGGTGCATGGTAACATTGTATTAAAAAGGATACACAGTAACATTGTATTGAGCCAAGGGGTCACGGTAACATTGTATTGAAAAGGGTGCATGGTAACAGTGTATTGATTGAATAGGGTGCATGGTAACATTGTATCGAATAGGACGCATGGTAACATTGTACGGAGCACAGTCATGGGGCAGGCAGGCTTGGCCCCTAGGGCAGCTTCACACCGGTGTCAGGACTGCTCGTCACAGGGCCTGGAGTCCTACAGCCACAGGGACCCACGCAGATCAGAGAAAGGGCTTTTTGTGTGTGTGGCCACTGACATGCCAGCTGGTACTGCTCAGAGGCCCATGTCCCAGGTGATTCTTGGGACTTCTTGGGAATAAGTTGACAATGAAGCTGACCATCACAGACAGGGCCTTTAGTGTAACCACATCCCCACACCAAAGACTTGGGAGACAGCACAGCAGAAAACGACCTTCAGACCATGTCCAGCCCAGCAGAAATGGCCACTGACACACAGGAGAGCACCACTGAGAGCAGGCTGGCTCCGAAGGTGCTGATTATTATTATTTTTTTTTTTAGATGGGATACAAATGCCTGGGCAAGTCCTATAAACAAAGCTGCGCAGGGAGCCATGGTACAGTACAAAGAGCCAAGGCAAAGGCAAAGCCCTGCAGCATCGCTTTCCTTAGAGGAAATGGCCGCCATGTTTGTCATAGTTTTAAAGGGAACAGTGGCGGTTCGGGGATGGCTCATTATCCTCTCTCTGCTCACGAGGCCAGAGTTCGCAGAAAGGCAGAGGTCCCTGGGAAGTGTCCCAGGACAGAGTCGTCCACCACCCCTTCAGTGCTATCTGAATCTGGGTCCCACCTTCATCCTGTCCCTTTCCATCTTTTCCCTCTAGCTTCAAACCAGGATAATCAAGCCTGCTATGGCACTGCATGTGTAATCCCAGCTGTTTTAGGACACAAGCTGAGACAAAAGGGTCAGGAGTTCAAAATCAGCCTGGGCTACACTGTAAGACGCCACCTCAGACACACAAAGATGCGATCATTTTGTAGTACTTTTCTGTGGCTGTAACTAAACACTCTAACTAGAGTCAGCTCAGGGAAGGATTTTGTGGCTTACGCTGTCCGGTCACAGTCCTTTGTGGAGGGATGTCAAAGCAAGAACCTGAGGCAGAAACAAAGGAAGAATGCTGCTGGCTGCCCGCTCACGGAGGCTCATACTCAGTTCCCTTTCTTTTACATGCCAGGACCACAACTGTAGTGAGCTGGACCTTCCAGCCTCATGTAACAAGACACTTGATCGAGACAATTCCTTACACACGTGCCCACATGCTGGCCTGAGCTAGGCAACTCCTCAACTGAATCTCCCCTGTGACGTGAGTCTAGTCTGTGCCAGGCTGACAGTTAAAACTAAAACTAACCAGGTCAATAGTTAATGTTGGGTTTTCCTTAAGCCCAAGCAGAGTACAATTTTATTTCCTTGGTGTCATTCAGTGTCATCTAACAGAGCACCACCAAGATAATGAGAAAGATCCTGAAGTCCACCCTCTATAGAAGAAAAACCCATCCACTAAGATGCTTAGGATATTCAAACTTCCAACGCTTCACTGTAATTCGCATGCTTTAGGATATAGTTGCCTTTACCTCATTTACAATTTTATTTTTGCATCTTGAAGGAAATCAGATCATGTACAATAAGCTTCTCATTGCCGCATGGAAGGTAAGAGGCAGAATTATCCTGCCCTGCTTTCCCCTTGGTCCTGGTGCCAAGCGCCGCCTTAGATTATTCGGAAGCCCCTAACACGGATGGGGCAAAAGAAGGAAGGAGCCGACCCTCCCTGGCGCTGGGCCGCAGGCCCTCACACAGCGCCATCGCGCCCAAGGGGAGACGGCAGGTCAAAGGGCAGCTGCTGCTCGCCACCCTGAGTCTTCCCAACCCCAGGGCTCTCCTGCTCTTGCTGAGCCCTCCCCATCCAAACGCACAGGGGAGACGCTACACACTTCAGAACTCATTTTCACAATCCTCAACTGAAAACACACAGAAAACGAAAACAAATACACACATCCATTATCACCAAAGTTTTCACAGCTCATGAGGGCGGTTTTTAAGGATCTCGGGTTGAATAAGTTAATTGTTCCTGTCACTTTGTGCAAACATAGCAGTTAGAACATTGAGCCAGCAGACACTGCCAATCCATCACTTCAATTGCAGGCTGCGGTCCCGTCAGCTCCTTATTGCAATGTGCACAGTACTCGGCTAATGGAGGGCGCTTTTCCAGAGCCCACACACACCAGTCAATGATTACCTTGTGCATTAGCTAGTTAGGGTGACAGAAACACAGACAGAAAGGACTCAGCAAAGCGGGGGCTGTTTGGGCCTCAGGTCAGAGGGGACAATCCCTCATGGAAGGCGTGGGGGAGCAGCTCTTCTCTCCAACAGAAAAATGTGAGGTCACACTGCTGCTGCAAGCAGGAAGATGCCAGGAGGAGCAGACGGGAGGATGGGGATAGAACCTCCAGACCCCCTTGCTCCAGTGAGGCTCCACCTGGTAAAAGTCCACAAGCCAGTGGCACCAGCTGTGGACCAAGTCTTACATACACAAACCTGCGGGAACATTTCATACTCAAACCATGTGGCATCTTGCTTTCTGGAGAAGAGTAGGACAAAAGTGTCTGGGAAATCAGCGCCCGAGGCACCTTGGAACAAGCGTGCACTGCTTCATACTGCCCAGAGGAGATCTTGGAGATACACTTTTGTGTGAACGCACGCTGGCTCCCCTGTGCAGGCACCACGGACTACGTTACCACAAACCCGGGTGGCACTAGCTGCCACGCCCTCCCCTGCACAGTGGCCTGGGCCGTAGCCCTCAGCTCCTCTGTGTAGAGCAGCCTGCAGCAGCCTCAGCTTCACTGTGGAGACTGATACCCCCTTCAGCCCCGTGCTGCAGCCTGCACAGTCAGCTGTGCTCCTCAGCCCC
>NW_026593947.1:3419593-3431150 GCF_907164565.1 Psammomys obesus
CTGCAGCCTGCACAGTCAGCTGTGCTCCTCAGCCCCGTGCTGCAGCCAGCAGAGCCCTCTTGGCTCCGTTGCAGAGCCTTGCCCTCCCCTCTGCTCCATGCTGTGCCCTGTCTCACCCCTCAGCTCCGAGGTGCACGCCTGAAGAGCAGCAGACCGCTATGCTAAACACTGTAGGCAACTTGATAAAAATACGGAACCAACTGTGGTGCAGTACAAGCATCTACACATCTAGATATATCTAAACGTAGAAATAGTTCTAGAGCCACAGCATTCAAGGTTTTGTTGTTGTTGGGTTGGTTTGGTTTGGTTTGGTTTGGTTTGGTTTTGGTTTTGGTTTTTTGAGACAGGGTTTCTCTGTGTAACCCTGGCTGTCCTGACTCTCTTTGTAGACCAGGCCGGCCTTGAATTCGCAGAGATCCTCCTGCCTCTGCTTCCCTGAGTGCTGGGATTACTGGAGTGTGCCACCCCGCCAGTGAACATTCAAGTTTTACCTAAGGTGTGGCGGTGGGAAGCCGCTCAGCAATGAGGAGACTTACTGCTCTTATAAAGGGTCCAAGTTCAGTTCCCAGCAAACCTCTGGCCTCCACACACTTGTGCACCCATGACTAAACACACACATACACACAGGGCAGGGGGATAAAACCCTAAAGTATTTTTGCTCCTCCGTCTCACACTCATTTTGTTAGTGAAGCGACAAGCACCGTTACAGTGCACTGTGGGGAGAAATCGCCGCAGGAACAACACGGAAGATGCTTGTGGGCAATCCTCCCTCTCGGCCACGTCCTAGAGTTCTGCTCTACACCCCAGGGGCTGAGCAGCGGTCTCACCCGAAGACTCATTCTTGCTCCTCAGCCCCCACACTCATGGGCAAGCATTGATGTAATGAAGCTGGAAGTGTCTTCTGGAAAAAAGACCCTAAACAAACACTGAAGGTACTTTTCCTTCCCCACCCCAAGGCCTTCCGAGCCTGCGGCAGAGAAAAGAAACATGGCAAGGGAGAGATGAAATCAGAGTCCTTAGGGGTCTCCCCAGGAGGCATCGCAGGGTGAGCCTGCTGTGGCTTTGATGAGATAAAGCATGGAGCTTCCTGTCCTGTGCCAACCACATCCTTCTCTTGGGCACACAATAAAAGGAGAAAGAAACAGAAATCAGGGAGATGCGGCTGCCCTGTAGCTCCCCTCATGCACTCAGGCACATTCTCCAAGACAGAGGACAAGTATGATGTTCACACACACACACACACAAGAAAGCCCATGATGGAGTCATCACCAACATCCCGACACAAACAGACATTTTCTCTTCTCTCCTGTTGCCCCACGTCACTAGGCACAGCACCCGCGATGGCATGCGCCTGACGGGTTTGTGGGTTACGGGCAGGCAGGTGACAAGTCAGCATGCCTCCTTCACAGCAGATTCGCCAGCTGTTTCTAGCCAGTCAAGAAAGTTCAACCTGCCACTGAGAGGGTGATGTTCCAATGTGCTCTGAAATCTGTAGACCAACAGGGCGGCGGGCGGGCCAGCCAGCTGTGCCAGGGCACAGGCTCTCAGAGCAGTCAACCACACAACACCCAGGGCGAAGGGGGCAGAGAAGAGGGGACAGACAGACAGATGTAGGGAGGAAGATGAGAGCAGACACAGATTCAAACTCACCTTTATCGTAATCACCACCCTCGATGGCTTTTTCTTGAAGTTTCTGGAGTTTTAAGCTTAAGGAAGTGACCTGTGTTGGTTTGAAGGGGAAATATAAAAAAATAAATTACATATCAGAAATTAAGAAATACATATAAGAAATACATTACAAATAAATTCCAGTTCATTTTGTGAAATCTAAGAGCACCTGAAAACTGCTTCAAATGTGGTCTGTCAAGATGGTTGGATAGACCCTTGCTGCTGAGCCAGGACTGACAGAACTTCCTCAAGTTGGTCTCTGACTTCTACCTCACAGGCACTACCAACCCACACATGTGCACAGATTTTAAAATGTAATGAAAAATCAAAATCCTGAAAAGCATTTTTAAAGATTTGTGGATTCGTGCAATTTATGCATATGGGCACTCTATTTGCATGTGTGTCTGAATGTCAGAAGAGGGCATCAGAGCCCAGTGCAGATGGTTGCGAGCCACCATGGGTGCTGGGACTTGAACTCAGGTCCTCTGGAGAGCAGCCGGTGCCCTTCACCAATGAGCCAGCTCTCAGCCCCAAGCAATACCATTTTTTAAATTTATTTATTTTTATTTTACGTACATTGGTGTTTGAGTACAAGTATGTTTATGTGTGGGTGACAGATTCCCCTGGACTTACAGACAAGACAGTTGGGAGCCACCATGTGGGTGCTGGAAATTGAACCCGGGACCTCTGGAAGAGCAGCCAATGCTCTTAACCACTGAGCCATCTCTCCAGCCCAGCAATGCCAGTTTTTAAAAAGAAAGCTATTTCAAAAGTGAAATAGTTCTATTTAAACTATTAAAGTTCTATTTAAACTATTTATTAAAAAAGAAGAGGAAAAAACCCCACACACAAATGCCAAATGTATGTTTCTTTAAAAAAAAAAAAGTTACTTGAACAAAAAGCATAATTTAATCATGAACCCCCCAGAAAGACTTAGGATGTTACAAATCCCACGATGCTCTCCACACGAGAGCTACGGAGAGAAGAAACAGGCTACAGGCCAACGGCCTTACCCCTCAGCGCAAAGCCCCCCAGGGGGGCCGCGCACAGGCCACAGCTGTCTCCAGCCTGGCCATCCAGGAAGGGCGGCACCCTTCTTCCTTGAAGGTGCTGTCTTGGGCTGGGCGGGTAGCTCAGTGGTTTGTGCCTAGCATGCACAAGGCCCTAGTTCTGTCCCCCACACAGGAAGTGTAGGAAGGGGAGCAGAAAGGAAGGTGGAGTGCTGGAGGTTCGAACGAGGAAGTGGGAGCCACCGGCAGCCCCCCCCCCCCCCGAAGAACTTCCTACAGGGCCGTGCCGGCACTAAACACTGACGCTTCCAAACGCCGACCCTGGCAGCCGGGGACGTGGACCGGCGTGCAAAGCACTGAGTCCAACGCTCAGATCCCACAGAGCTGGGCACAGCGACCCACGCTTTTAGCTCCGGCTCGAGGGAAGAAGAGACCGGAGGATCTCTGCAGCTCACTGACCCAACCAGTGTGCCCCAGCACTGTGACAGGAAGTGAGGATGGCACCCAAGACTGTCCTCCGGCCCCCACACACACACATATACACATATCACACACCACATATACACAGATGCCTGTACATACACCACACACACACACACACACACACACATCACACACACACATCACACACACACACACACACACATCACACACACACACATCACACACACACACATACACATATCACACACACACACATATCACACACACACACACATATATCACACACACACACATACACATACACATACACACACACACACACACACATACACACACATACACACACTCACATATCACACACACACACACATACACACACACACATACACACACACACACACATACACACACACATTCACAGTCTCTTGGTAGGAGGAGCCACACAGTCCATGGGCAAGAAGCCAGGGAAGGTCAGAGTTCCCCTCCCTAACTTCTCACCCTTTCCAAACCTGAGCAGACCGTCCTTCACCCCCTCCCCAGCATCTTATCACATTTATACTGTGGGGCAAGGGGCAGTGACAGCCATCAGCTCCCCCCCTCCACCATCCGGGCCTTGGGGAATCGAACTCCTGGAGAGACAGCCCTGCCCTGTCGGCTCAGTCTGCCATCCCAGGAGTCCCTAGGGCTCCCAGGACCAGCACCCGCCACCCGCTCCCTGCCCCCCCCCCGCGGCCCACTCCCTGCCTCCCCCCCGCTGAGCTGGGGCGGCAGACTGCGGAGGGCACGCACCTCCAGCTGCCGGCGGTGGCTCCATAGGCAGCCCTGCAGCACCGGCTCCCAGTCCTTGAGCAAAGCGTGCCACCCACGGGCAGCCCAGGCACAGCCACCCGGGTCCTCCGCCCCGCCAGCAGCCTGGGAAGAGAGGCCAGCGTCCCGGGAGGAGACCAGGCAGCATTCCAGCTCGCTGGGGCTCCCTGTCCCCTCAGCCGAGTCCGCCGAGGCCGGAGGAGCTTGAAGACTGGAGGTCCGGAGGGGTCGGGGGTCCTCGTGGGGCCCCGGGTCAGGTGCCTCGGCTGCCATGGCTTGGGGGCTCTGATAAAGCAGTTCGGCCTCTCGGCGTGGCAGGCACCCTTCTGCCTCTCCGCGCTGCCCCGCGGCACGGAGCGAGAGGCGGATGAAGCTGAAGCTGGAAGTGAAGGGGTCTTGGGAGCCGGGAAGGACTGGGGTGTAAGAGGGGCCATTCAACCCCGGTGATGGGGGACGTTTCTCGGTCTTCGGGGCCCTCGATCCCTCGCTCCAGGCTGCGTGGACGACAGGGCCCAGGGACTTGGAGCTGCCTGAAGATAAACACTCTTGCCAACACCCTCCGTCGCCAGGCCTGCACGGCCCGGTCAGCCTCTCGGGCAGACTGCTGTCATCCCTGGAATGAGCCGCGAAACGCGCTGGCGCTCCTCTCATGGAGCCCTGGGCTGAGTGCGGGGGGCCCGAAGAGGCCACGGCAGGGGCAAGTGAGCCCTTGAGAGAAGGGCCGCCCACCAGTGAGCCCTGGCACTGGGTGTCGGGGCCCAGGCCACAGTGTCCAGCCTTGGACGCCTGGCCCATCGGCCCTGCTGAGGTCTGGCATGAAGTGCCCGCTGCTGGAGAGAGGAACCCGATCCCGGCCCCGGCGGTGCTTCTCATGTAGCCTGGCCTCCGCGTCAGCCGCCGCCTCTGAGGGGCCGCTGCAGGCAATGAGCCATGCCCACCGTCTGAGGGGAGAAAAGAAAACAGCCCCCGTTATTGACGCCATAAGAAGTGCGGTGAGGACGTGCCAGACACACAGGCCATCCGTGAGCACACCCATCAAAGACGCAGCAGGAAACTCCCAAGCCAGGTACCATGGGACGCTCCCATAAGAGTTGGGACGTGAAGGCACAAAGATCAGGAGAGCGAGGTCATCCTAAGCAACACAGGGAGTTCAAAGCTAGCCTGAGCTACACAACACCCTATCTTAAAAAATTAAAAGAAGGCTGGGGCTCCTCCCCGGGTGTCAAGCTCAGCCCAGGGGCCAGCCCTGTGCTGGCAGAGCATGCGGCCCGCTGCGTGTCTGACAGGGTCTGTTCAGGCCCTGGGCACCACCTTGGTGTCTCCCCAGTAGCTGTCCTAGTGCCAATGCCACATCCACACATCCCTCCAGGGGAGGGCATGGAAAGCGAGCCACTGGCACTCTGTCCTTCTCCGTCACTCCTGAATGACACCTGAATATGTGTTACCTAACTAGCCATGTCCCCACGTTCCCAGGTTCCTCCTTCGGCCTTGGTGGCTGGCTGTGGCCAGTGTGGACGACAGGGGCCGAGTCCTCACCTAGCTTACCCTGCAGAAATAGCAACAGCAGCTAACACTGCCCCCTCACGGTCTGGTCCCAGCCCGCCCGTGTCACCTGCCGACTGCATAACCGGCCAGGTCAGGTTGCTAGGAAGATTTCCAGGCTTCCACAACCAAAGTGTGACACACACATACACACTCTCTCACACATACACACACACACATTTTCTTTTTTTTTCCTGCTTTTATTTGTTCCACTTTTGCCTCTTTTTTTTTTTTTTAGGGAGTCTTTGAAGTTGCTGGGACCACAAATCAGTTCTCACTCATATATCCTTCCTGAAGCATGACCTCATTGGTTGCTGTGGCCTGCAGCTGAGGAAGGGCAGCTGGAGAAGGCCACTTCCTCCTTACACTAAGCAGTCAGCTCCGGAAAGAGGCTCAGCCTGACAGGAAGGAGAGAGAGGCACCGTGAGAGTGAGGCCCAAAGTGCGGGCTTCTCCATGGGGTAGCCAGGAAACAGATGTGCTCACCCTGCCATGGAAAACCAGAGAGAGCTTTATTCTGTCCAGGTGGGAAGGGCTGAGCCAGGAGAGCAGCCTGGACCTGCCTCTTTTGCAGCCTCCCACTCCAGAAGAGATGATTCCAGGGAGCAGAGTGCAAAACCTTGCCTCCACTCCCAGCCCAAACCACCGGACAGAACCCACCTCCCGCCACATCCCCCAGCCCATGGCTCCGGACTGAAGAGAAGGTACACACAGGTGCCTGAAACCAACCCTGACATCAAAGGGCCTCTCTGAACAGCCCAACAAGTCCCTGAAGCCCCTGGCTGAGAGGACGTTGGGAGAGGGAGGTGGATGAGTGGGGGAGGAGGTGAGTTCCCAGGGAGGCAGCTCCAAATCCAAGAACTAATGCTGCAAACAGTGAGTCACAGTTAAAATGACCTGGAAGGCAGCAGGCCGCGCCTGTGCCACTGAAGACCAATGACGGCAAGAGCTTTGAACTGGCCAAAGAACTACAGGACAAGAAATGGGGCTGTGTGCCCTGGCCTACAGCTGGCCAAAGCTGAACTGTCAGCTCTCGGTGCTAAGCACAGTGGCTTTCTCTTATCTCCAACACCCACTGAGTTTGCGGCCACACAGAGGAGCCTTTACCTGACCACAACATTTAAAAGCATTAATATAAAGAGGTTAATTATTTCTCCCTCTGTTGCCCTGAGAAGGTGAACTCGAACCTGTGCCAGAGGGTCTCTTCATCGTGGGCTGAGCATGGTGTCCACGCTACCGAAATAAAAACCTCACAGGAGCAGAGCAGAGGGAGGAGCTGAGCCGTGGGGAGCGAGGACTGAGGAGCTCTCGACTGTTCGCTGGAGACACGGATGGAGCTCACCGAGCTCTGGGGAGAGGATTGCACGTTCAGCCCTCGGTGATGGGTGCTCAGTGTGAACCCAAAGCGACAGGGAACTTCAGGACGCGTCGAAAAGCTCGCTCCTACCTTGCTATCGACATCACACACAGAGGTGCTACAGAGCTGGCTTAGCTAAGAAGGCAGGATGGGAGAGATGGTTCAGGGGTTAGAGCACTGGATGCTCTTCCAGAGGACCTGGGTTCAGTTCCCTGTTCATAGCAGCTCATGACTGTGTGTAAATTCAGTCCCAGAGGATCCAATGCCCTCTCTTGGACTCTCCTGGACTCTCCTGGACTCTCCTGGACTCTGGGACTCATGTCACATAACCGCCTACAGCACATTCATACACAATTTTAAAATGAATAAAAGTATTTAATATTACAGCACAGAAATGCTACAAATAAAATAGCAAACTGCTCTGCCAGTGCCCATGCCTGCAGAGGAGCACAGTGTCCATCCTAAACCTGGCTCACCAGGATGGGGGACTGTGGGGACCAAAACCCCAGATCCTGGGTACACCTGTGAGGACTGGACTATTACAGGTGGGGAGCTCCGCCTTTAACCTGGCAGCCCCTTCTGGTGGCATCCTAGAAAGGACTCGGAAGACGCTGTTGCTCTTTGACTGCGTGCCCTCACTCTCCCTGCCGGCTTCAGTCCTTCACTGGCGAAAGAGCCTGTTTCTTCGGGATTCCAACTCACACTGATGGCCTCCCAGACATCCAGCACTGTGGGCTAAGTGACTACTGTGTTCTTAGACTTCAATCAGGAGACAACCATTGCTGGCCGGTCAGACTGCAGCCTGTAGGCCACTCGGATAAATCTGCTTTTACAGGGGAAAGTCATTCTATCGTTCCGTTTCTCTAGAGAACCCTGACTAATACGGTAACCAAAAAGAAGGTTCCAGAACTCAGAGAGAAGTGATGCTGTCACACACCTCTCTCTCTTCTCCCAGAGATGTCCACCAAAAAGGGTAAGAGTCAAATCCAGTTGACTATTACCTGCTAACTCCTAACAGAATATTTTGCAGAGCATGATCTTGGAATTTTGCTTCTCCTAGTCTACTCCAAGGCTTCAGTTAATTTTCTCCAGGATATGTTCAGGACTTTTTACTGTGCTAACACACACACAACAAAGTAGTTTTCCATTCCTACCATGTATAAATGCTGAATCCAATGGTGTTGAGTGCATTCACTGTACTGTCCAGCCATTGCTACCATCTGTCATCTCCCAGACTGAAACATGGTCCCCATCAAAGACTGGCACCCTCTCCCCTCCCCCAGACTCTGGTGAACACTGTTCTGCTTTCTTTCTGCACAGCCAGAGCCCAAGTCTGCTCAAGAGTTGGAAGTCCATCTGGAAGCCTGTTTTCCCAGCAGGAGGGAAATCCCAATCTCTCGGAGACCATTGTCCCAATAGCCCAGGACAGGGGCAGAAGTGTCTCTTCAGATTATCTTTGCTCCTCCAAAATAATTATTAGAGTGTCCCGTGGCGTGACCTCATGGTCCCTTGGTCTCTGCCCTCCCCTGACCAAGAAAGAGCTCCCCAGCTCTGACCCAGCTTTCTGGGGCTGGCGTCCTCCCCTTTCAGACCTGGAGCACTGACTGGAGTTAGTGCTCGACAGGGGTCAGTTCAAGTTCCCTTAAAAGAGCAGCACCCGTCAGGCTCAGTGGCGCATGCCTTTAATCCCAGCACTCAGGAGGCAAAGGCAGGAGGATCTCTATGGGTTCAAGGCCAGCCTGGTCTACAGAGATCCAGGACAGCCAGGGCTACACAGAGAAACCCTGTCTTGGAAAACAACAGCACCCACACTGAAGATTTCACAAGACTGACTGACTTGTTAGAGCCCTTCATGGCTATGAGGAGTCGGAAGGTTAAAGATCCAGAGCCAAACTGATGTCCTCCCTCACACCTCGACAGCATCTCTTCAGCCCGGATGGACAGCTGTTCCCATTTTTCGCTGTGTGACGATGAAAAATGCGCCCTTCAGGACAACCCAAATCCATGCCCCCGGCATCCGTGCCCCAGCCATGCCACGCGTATCAGGTTCAGAACAAATGCTTGTACTCCTCAAGTGAGCACTGCGCCGGCCTTTCCCAGGCAGCCTCCCTCTGCTGAGCTATTCGTTCTCATAAATGGCCGCCTTCCGCTGTGCGTGTAAAGTGCTACTCGGGAAATCCGGCCTCTCTCTGAGCCCCCAAGAATGCTGCTGGCTGCAGATGGGTGTCTCTGATGAATCTTTTAACTGCTGCCTAATGAAATATGGATGAGCCAGAAGGCGCCCTCTCTGTTGCTCTTATCTCCCAACAACTCAGCAACTTGGGTTTCTGGCCATATGTTTGCGCTTGAGCAAAGAGCAGCCCGCTCCAGCATCCGGGCTCACAAAAGAACCTCTGCACAGGTCATCTGCAAAGTTCTCCCCTCCCTCTCTAAGGCCACGATTTGTGCAAGAGCTCCTTTGCAGGGCTCGGTAAATGCCCCGCTTTGCACGACAACTTGGAGATGTGTTTATTAACAAAATAACAAACTATCAGCGCGGCGCGTGTCAATTCTTCCCTGGAGGCTGCAGCGCCTTCCAAGCGAGCCCCTGCTTTGTGCTTCATTTTCATAATGCTCAGAGCTAAGTCCACATCAAAGGCCCATGGCCATCTTAATGCCTGACCCAAAAGATGGCTTGCCAAGAGCATCGAACGGTCCTGCCAGGAAAGTGTTTGGATGCCCTTTCCCCGTGCCAGCTCTGGCCCCTGGTACAGGCGTGTGAGGACAGAGGAAGAGTCAGCCTGCGGGAGGCCAGGCTGAAGTGGGGCCAGCGAAGTGCTGAGCTGCAGCAGCTTGCTGAGGTGTGACTGGGTGGGCGCTGTGACTGATGGGCTGATATGAGCTAACACAATTAACTGTCTTCTCCAACTGTCGGAACACAGCCCCAAAATGGAGTGGTGCAAGGGGAATTCTCAGTGCCAGTGAGAAAACCCCCAAAACACAAGAGTCTTGTGCCCCCAATTTCTCCAAAGCATGGAATTGGTCTTGGAGTGTGTTTTGTGCGGGCGGGAACAGGCTTGCCTAGGTGTGGTTGTTTGTGTGCCCCTCTGGAAAAGCATGTTCTCACCACGTGTGGCTGGTCCTGGGATTGACTTTACCCAGGTGCAGTCTTACCCCTCGTGTGTAAACCGTCTGATGCTCTGAGGACAGTCGGCTGAGGCGTGAAACCTCAGTCCGCCGCTTTCAGGCCCTGCTTTGGCAGGCTCACACGCACACACAACCTCTTCACTCTTGTGGAAAGTTGTCAGTGTAGGGCCGGCAGGATCGCTCAGCGTGCAAAGGCACTTGCTGCCACCTGACAACCTGAGCTTGATCCCTGGGACACACGTGGAAGGAGAGGACTGACTGACTCTAATAGGCGTGTGTTGGTGCACACACACAAATAAATAACTGTAGCAAAAAAGAAATCTCCCTCTCCAGTGTCACTGGCAGTGAGACCACGCGCGCTCTCACGCCTGCTCTCTGCCGTGCTTCTGTTTGTTGCCTTTGCAAGGCTGAGCATGGACCTCAGAGCTCCGTGTGTGCAGGCGAACACTCCACCACTGACCTACACACTAGACCCTTCCACCTTTCGGAAACTTTGGGACAATGTCTCAAGCTGCTCAAGCTGAACTTACCCTGCAGCCCAGACAGGCCTTGAACTCATAATCCCCCTGCCTCTGCTTCTCAGGTAGCTGTGATGACTCCCAGCCAATGCCTAACTCCCACGTTCATCCATTGTTAAGAAAGCACAACTCAGAACAGCTTGGTTCTGTCTGGTCCGGACACCATCAGCTTTGGGAGACAGAGATACTGAGGCAGGGGGCTAGCCTTCAGTTAACCTGCATGCTGCTTGAAGATGAGGAGTTTGTTCCCATGGAGACCTAAGGAATGAGAGAACAGGAGTACTCAAGATGTTCACAGGCAAATTCCTCACGAATTCCCTTATATTCAAGCCTCGTGCACTAGTTCTAAGAGCTCTTGGTTCTTCCTGCCTTTGTGATGCTTCTATATGCTGTGATCTTGAAGAAAGCACTAAATTTTACCCTCAGAGCAGGTGTGCGAGGATGCCTCAGTGTCCACATCTGAAGTGGGCCTTGCACACTGTGGAAAACACCAGGCTCCACCAGGCTCAGCCCAAAGGCTTCGGCGCCCAGGGCAGAGCAGTTTGTGCTGGTTAAATTATTTAAATGAGACACCGTGGCTCTAGCAGTCATTGCCACCAGACAGATACCACATACCCTCTCAGATCAGGGCCATCTGCCAGGGTGGGCGGGGGCCAGAGCTGCTGCCCCCGGAGGACGACGCCAGGAGACCCGAGGGCATGACCCCTCATGAAGCACTGCGCCCGGGCCTCAACTTACTCATCTTACTAACTTCTCTCAGGAGAGGGTTAGGAAGACGCGCCTGTCCCCACTCCCGCCCCCGGCGTGCACATGATCTCAGGAAACCAAGCTTCAGATGTGAAGGCGGCACCGTCCCTCTGCACACACCTCTCTTGCCACCTTCCTCTGGCTCCCAAGGCCACAAAAGCACGTTCTCTGCGCATCCAGCTTCACACGTGTGTATATACATGTGTGTTCATATTCACATGTGTGTATACATGCATGTTGAGTTAGTTGTGTATGCATGTTCAGATTTATGTGTGTGTATGTATGCATGTGAAGATTCACCTGTGTGTATACATGCATGTGCAGATTCACCTGTGTGTA
>NW_026593947.1:3431160-3448727 GCF_907164565.1 Psammomys obesus
ACCTGTGTGTATACATGCATGTGCAGATTCACCTGTGTGTATACATGTGCAGATTCACCTGTGTGTATGCATGTGCAGATTCACCTGTGTGTATACATGCATGTGCAGGTTCACCTGTGTGTATGCATGCATGTGCAGGTTCACCTGTGTGCATGCATGTGCAGGTTCACATACTGCACGTCCGAGGGGAATCAGACAACTTTTAACCTTGGCTGCTGCTCCTCGGGTCTGAGCATCTTTTCCTTTTGCACTGCGTCAGGCACTGGCCTGGACCGAGCAGGCCGCGAGCCCCAGGGACCTTCCCGTCCCCCTCTCCAGCGCTGTGGCCACCGCTGCACTCGGCTGCGCACACCTCCTGACCGCTCAGCTTCCGGGGACCGAGCTCAGGCCCTCGTGCTTGCCCTCCCCCGACCACGCTGTCCCCGCAGCCCCACGCGTGCTCTTTGCACTGAGTCCACACGGCCACATGAGGCCCACCCAGGTCCCCAGCGCTTGGGCATCGACCGCATCTTTTAAAGAAGGACTTTCTGTCCCCACCCCGACAGCCGGAAGCCTCTAGTCAGCTTTGCCTTAAACCCACCGATTTGGAGCTGAGGCTCGTGGGCACATTTTCAATTACCTAGCTTCTCTTGGGAGAGAAGCAGAAAGGCTCCAACCTTTCCCCTCCAGAGAGGTGACAGCGGAGGGGCGCGGCTGGGGACAGGGACGGTGGAGCCAGACTCGGGTGCGCCACCCTTCCCAGACCCACGAGGCAGGCCGGCCCAGGGTGCAGGCAGGTTTGTCTCCTGGGGCCATCGGTGCCTGCACAGCCTCAGCCACAGCTGGCGGCGGCCATGTAAAGCGCCTTCCTCGAGGGGCTCAGCCCCGGGCGGCGTCCTCTCTGGCCCGCCTGTCTCCAGTGGGGTCTCCACAGAGACTGGAGGCCACACCCAGCCTGGCAACGAATGCACACGGGATGCCAGAAGCTCCCACGTGCCTCAGCGGTGGAAGGAGAGACACCGTGAACAGGCAGACACCGTGGAACGCCGGCCCGAGACAGGCAGCCCGAAGGCTTCTCGAGCCAACGCCAGATCAGCCAGTTGCTGCTGCTCTACCCCTCCCACCCCAGGCCCCGCTTACAAGGCCTCATGACACACGCGTCACTGTGATGGGCAGGGGCTCAGAGCAAGGGGGTCTGGGAACCCCCAAAGCCCGGTGGGTACAGGCTGTGCAGAAGTCCATGTGTGAGCCACTCACTGGGCACTCGTCACACGCCAGGCGACCCGTGGCCTACCTTCCTAAGCCTGTCACTGGCCCTCCTCAGAACCCACGGCGTGAAAGCCATGGATTCAAAACGAGATCCTAGCAGCCTGTCGGAGCTCGGACGCTGTCCAGAGCCTGGACCCCGGAGGAAGGCCAAGTACTCTCCGCTGCCCTGCTTCCTGCTCCGGGATCTGAGGCGTCTGGAGCCTGGGGAGCTCTCCCACCAGCGCTCTCGCTCGGCTGCCAATGGCTGCTGAGCAGCCTCCATGGCCTGGGCGAGTCTTTGCAGGGGTCCAGTGGCTCCCCAGGAGCTGGGCTGCTGAGTGGGTGGAACATTCCAGAGCAAGCAGACTGCCCAAAACGAGAACAGTGTGAAGCCAGGTGTTGACGCACACATCTGTAACCACAGCTTCGCCAAGGGCTGAGGCAGGGGGATTGTGAGTTTGAAGCAGGCCTGGATTACATTATGAAACAAAGGAGATGAGAGGAGGGGGAGGGGAGGGGAGGGGGGGAAAGGAGGAAAGAGAAAAAGGATTCAGCTGTCCATCTGAGGCAGGAGCATGGGTGGAACTTGTTTCCAGGGCATTTGCATTGCTTCTTGTCCCGCTTGAACGTGGGGAAAAGCTGAGGCTCGGACGCTAAAACAAAATAAATAAAGCAGAGGACGAGAAGGCCAGCCGTGGGTCCGAATGCACAGGGTCCTCTGGTGATGCTTGAAACGTGTTCAGGCCTGCTTAGTGTCCAGCAGAGGCTCCTAATGGACTGCCCCTCCCTGAAAAACTGTCCCTCCAGGCCAAGGACATGAGGTGTCATCCGACAGCCACACAGAATTAGCAATGAGATTTAAAAGGCGACTTCTGGAGAAAGCAACCCAGTCAAACCGAGTTAAGCACGGCGGGGCAGGAGCTGAGCAGCGTGTTTCTCGCCGGGCACAGCCAAGATGGCTGGAGGCGGAAACTGTGAGTTACTCCACACGTCCTTACTGGAACAGACTCGAGTTCACTTCTGTGGACACAGGACCCTCACTCAGGGTGACGGCTGGTCCTCATGTCAACCTGAGCAGATTAAGATGCCTGCGCCCCTCATAAGCATGCCCTGGATGCCCACGAGGGCTTCCCGAGAGGACTGAGTGAGAGGGGGAGAGCAGCAGCCCCTGGGAGCCTGGGCTGAATGGGAAAGGCAGAGAAGAGAAGCTGAGCTGAGTGTGGGTTTGCTCACTCCCACCTGGTCTCTTCCTGATCGCCTAGATATGAGCAGGTGGCCTGTCCCTCCTGCAGCCACAGCCAGGAGCTGCTCCCACCAACGCCTGGCCCTCCCGTCCAGACAGGTTAGACTGTGCTCTATGGTGGGAGCTGAAATAAGTCCTCCCTCCCTGAACTCCACCACGGCGATGAGAAAGGAAATCACCACGGGGATCACGGAAGGAGAAAACATCACGACGGTGAATGGCCAGAATGGGATTCTCCTCAATAAATATCTTAGCCCAGCAAAATCTCTGCTTAAAACAGGAGGGCAGACCAGGGCAAGAAAGACAGACAGACAGAAGAGGCCCCTCTGTAGGGCAATGGGACCAGACCATGGAGAAGGCGAGGCAGAACCAGCCAGCTTGAATCCCCAGCCTTGGTCTCTGCTAAAGAAAGTGATCCTTGGGTTGAAAGGGACACGGTAGCTCAGCTAAGGAGACACCAAAGCCCAAGACGTAAAAAGATAGGGAGAGAAGCTACGGTCACCTCACGTGACCATGTCCCCAGACGGGGTTGTGTGAGGGCAGACAGAGCTAGGAGGAGCGCGTTCTCATAGAGGTGGCTTAGAACCAACTAAGGCCAGCCTTTCTTGAAGCGAGCCTCAACCTGCTGAGCTAAACAAACCAGAACACAGCCCGCTGCGCCTGTGAGCAGCCACAGGCTGGCAAAAGCTTGACAGGTCAATGACGGCAGTAGGTGCAGCCGGCAGCCACCACCTCAAACGCCCGCCCTGAGTTTGGGGCCACAGAGCCTCTGGCCGGCGGCAGTTAAAACAAGCTGGGAGGACCTGGGGGGCTTGCTCTTCCTTGGTTGGCTAGGGAAGACAGGGTGCCATATTTGTACCTAAGGCTTATGCCACCCTGGGCCACAGGCACTTTTCACATCCAAGCCAAGAGAGCCACAGCAGCCCAAGCTGTCCTTCATGGCTGGCCACCGGCTGTTCTCCCAGGGTGTGTGTCATTACCGTCCTTTGTCCCTTCCTTAGTGCATCCTCACCCCCTCCTCTGACCTCTGCCCAACCTTAGGCCACTTTACCAGCGGCCACTGTGACTACCAAGCTATCACCATGACCCATCGTGAGCAGAACTCACAACCACAGACATCCGAGTGGCAGGCTCCGAGAGGCCAGGGACAGAACAAGCAAGGATGGACAACGAGAGGGACAGGGACAGCTGGGGAGCGGGGTCGTGCATAGCTGCAGTCTCCGTGCGTGGAAACGGAGCAGGAGGTCTGCCGGTGGGTGCGAGGGCCAGCCTAGGCTACGGAATCAGCCCTGTCTCAAAAGGCACAAATAGAAGGTGGGAGACAGCTGAGCCAACAAAGTGCGTGAGTTCAGATCAGATCCCCAACGCCCATGTGCACACGCACGCGCGCGCGCGCGCGCGCGCACACACACATAGGTGGGGGAGCTGAGCACTGTGGTCGGGCATTTCATCACAGCAAGGAGAAAAACAGCTGATACAAACGCCAGCCCTGGGGCATCCGGGTGGAAGCCGGCTCCAGAGGGAACCAACGAAGCCGCCGGCTCACAAAGTTCCGGTCCGCACTGCACAGTCCAAAGCAGCTTCCAATGTAGCCATCTTGACACACTTGGCTCTGCTGGCGTCCCTGGCTCACAACTCCCATGGCCTAAGTGACTATTTTATCATTTTTTTTGAAAGTCACATAAGAACCTCTCCTCCTGAGCTCCTGAGGCAGGGTGCAAATAGCTTCATGGCGGAAGGGTAGAGGCGGGCTTTCCTCAGCATTGAGGCACTGCGGCAACAGCGCCTCCCTCCCCACCTCACCTGCCCTTCATCCCTCCAGCCAGTCATCAGAGCTGGACGGTCTGCTCTTCCAGGTGGGGCAGGGGCACTAAAAGCACACACAGCCTTTCCTGCAGGGTAATGCTCTGCCCTCCTGGCCCTAGGTCACAAGACCCTCATTTCAGAGGGGGCCTGGCCCAAACTCAGAAGCCAGGAAGGGCTGGCAGACAGCCTTGCTGAGTGTCCTAGCTGGCCTGTGAGCGCTGGTCTGACTCTGTGCATGCTGTCAATGTGGTGTGTGTGTGTGTGTGTGTGTGTGCGCGTGTGCGTGCACATTCATGTGGAGAAGGCAATGATGAAGCCGTCTATGGCTTACCACCTTATATACTGGGGCAGAATGTCTCACTAAACCTGGAGTCTGCCAGTCAGCTGGTCTGGGAAGCCGATTGCCCGGGGCTCCACGGCTCTGCCCCCCTCCCATGCAGGGGTTCCAAGGTTGTAGCATGCGTACCCAGGATTTGGGTAGACTCTGGGGAGCTGAGCTAGACTCTGGGGAGCTAAGCTGTGGTCCTTGCACCAGCACAGCGAGTGCTCATCTCCCCAGCCCCCACTCCATCTGTAAACGCCCTAAAAGACAGGACAGAGCTTCCTAGAGAACAGGCCTTCTAAGAGAGTGAGAAAGGTCGGCACCCCCTCACAGGGCACCTGGGTGTGTCTGTCCATGTGTCCTCCAATGACCTTTATTATAAACAGGCAAACGTAAATGTCTCCAGTGCTCTGAACACTGGGGCAGATTAGTTGACCAATGAGGCTCTCTCAGGAGCTCTGTCTTAAAGATGCTCAGTCACTACACAGATAAGAGTTAGGGTGACAGTTCTGGGGGCAGAGCCCTCGGCTTGGGGCTCGGATACCACGTCCAGGTGGGCAGGGTCAGAGCTAAATTTGAAACTGGATGACTTGTGCTTGTAATCTTAGCAGTTGGGAAGCTGAGGCAGGAGGATCACCACAAGTTTGAAGCCAGCCTTAGATACCTCAGTTCTAAGACGCCTGGGCTGCAGAGTGAAATCTGTTTAGAAAAAAAAAAGAAAAAACTAAACTAAACTGAACCGGCTCAGAGCCCTCCAGCTGGCATCTACCACAAGGCCGTTCACCCCGCACCTTCCGGGCCTCAGAAGCGAGCCTCACTCTGAAGATACAGTGGTCATCTGTGTTGGGTGACACCGTCCTTGTGGCTTGGGCAGACAGGGCAGGCCACTAAGCTTTCTTTACTTTTGGAAGCTGCGACAACCACAGGCATTCTCCGTGGCTCCTGTGGGTGTGAAGATCAGGCAGTGACCCACGGTCATGGTGAAAGACAGGACAGGCCTCTCTGTGAAAGGTGTAATAGTGTCGACAGCATGGACTAGCTCACAAAAGACACGGTGTTTGTGCAGCTGGCCTCCCTGGAGGATCCCAGCCTTCTGCACACAGCTTCTCCTCAGTCGAGGAGACTATTTCAGCCCGCCGGATGCAGAAGGCAAGCCTCAAGGCGCAGGGCCAACTCTCCAACCTGGCCCCTCCCCACTGTGCTCACAGCTTTGTGAGAAAACAAAGCTTTGAGCACTTGCTGTGTGCCTGTCCTGACTTCTCAGGAGCCTGCCTCGCTGTGGTCTGGCCACCCTGTCTCCTCAGACCCTCAGCCCCCATCTATCAGTCTCAGAAATTGCTCCCTGACGGAAGGAAAGATAGGGCCTGCCACATGACCAACAGGAAATGGCTGGCATGAGAGAGAAGAGGGTCAGGCCCCCACGCAGGGCATCACTTGGGATCCCTGGGGAGGACCTGGAAGGGCACATCCTGAAGAGGAAAGACTCCCGGCGCACCTGAGTGCCGTCCTCAGAGAAGTGAAGAAACAGGAAGAGAAGAGAAGTACAGGAACAGTGGCTGTCCTCCCCCTCAGGCAGCGCCTGAATCGACAACCTGTCTCTCGGGGCAAAGCCGAGCTGTGTCCTGGGCATGGGCGGCATCTGCCCCTGGCCGCGTCAGGCACTTCTCACAGCTGAGCACCGCCCCCCACAGTATTTTCAGCCTTGGCTGAAATGGGTTCCTTCCTGTTAGATACATCCCATAGACTATGCTCATGGTTTGGAGCCAAAGAGATGGTCCAGTGGAGAAAGTGCTTACTGCGAAAACATGGCGACCCGAGCATGGACCCCTAACCCACTAAAAAGCCCTGTGCAGCCGCTCATACCCGCAGCTCAGCGTGGGAGGGCGGAGGTGGTGGACCCCGGATCTTGCTGGGCAGCTACTCTAGCTGAAACAACAGTTTTGGGTTCATGGAGAGGCGTAATGTCAAAAACCAGAGTGGAGAGTGAGAGGGAAGATATTAAAGTCAATCACTGGTCTCTTTGTGTGTGTGTGTGTGTGTGTGTGTGTGTGTGTGTGTGTGTGTGTGTACATGATACCATCAGTGGGAAAGAACAATCATTCACTACTTTGGAGTGTAACAAAGACTACACAAAGTGCAGCACAAAAGCAGTTTAGTCACGAGGCTGAGACTTTCTCGTTGGCAGGAGAGAGAGCATGAGGAAGCGCTGGTGGAGCCTAGGTCATACCGTGTGACTCTGGGGTCATCTCTTAAGAGCACCAGGGGACACACCCACCCATACTGACACAGCAGTGAGCACCGGAAGCGAAACTGCTCTCACATAACGCATAGAGCCATCCCAAGCAGCATGTATAAGAAGCAAGATAACAGGTCATTCCAGCCACCCCCAAAACACAACCAGTAAGGCTTAGACACAAAAACAGAAGCACCGTACTCTGCACACAGCTCACGCCCACAGCTGACGACACGACCGTAAACATAATGTTTCCTCAGAGGGTAGACCTTGTGATAAGTGTGCACCAAAAGAAAAAAGCACTGACAGGCCAGTGAGGCGGCTTAGCAGGGGTAGGGACTGCGGCTGAGCCTGACTCCTGGAGTTCGCTCCCTGGAGCCCACAGGAAGACAGAAGAAGAGAAACGATTCCTCGGAGTCACCCTTTGCCCTCCACATGCAGGCTATTCTCCCAGTAAATAAACGTACAAGGAATTAACACAACAACAAAGGAGCCCGCTGGGAACACAGGGAAAAGATGGGTTTGATGGTGGTGACCGCACAGGTGTGTCAACAGCCCCAGCTCATCACACCTACGCAGTAAATGTGGAAGGCATGTGTTCATGTGCCTGTGCATGTCCGGGTGTGTGGACGTGTGGGTCCAGGTACGCTGGATCCTAGATGCTCCAATTTCCGAGGTAAGGTCTGCTTGCTGGTCCCCAAGCTCACCTTGTCTAGCTAGGCAGCTTTCCCTGGGGAGCATCTGCCTCCATCTCCCAAGAGCTGGGCTGTGGGCGTGCTGAGCTAAGGGCCTGAATTCTGCTCTTCACCCCGGCACATTAAGTGTGGCCAGTGTCGTCCGCTGAGGAAACATCCCAGCCACACACAGGGCTGCATGGCAAGCCTCCTCAAGGAAGCTGTTCTTAGGGTCAACGAGAAAGGTCTTTCTGAGATGCCTCTGTAGCCACGGCCTCCTGTCCTAGACCCCGTGGGCTACAGACCTCCTAGGACAATAAGCGGGACGTCTTCCTCCTTCCTTCTACTTGGAGACAGTCTCCTGCCTCTGCCTCTGGTGACTCAACTGTCAGAGGCCCACCCCCGTGTGCAAAGCACGCAGGCGGGGCGCCAACGGTGGGGGTCCCTTCTTGGATCTTCTCTCAGTTTTCTCTGCAGCATTCTGGGAGACGCTAAAACAAGTGACAAGGCCAAAAACTAGCTGCAGGTCTCTTGGCGGACACTGATTGTCATATTTTATTTGTGTGCCAGGGAAGATTCCATGCTCTTTAATCAGATTAACTCTGAAATTCGCCGGCGTTCTCTGAGCATTCCATCTGTCTCTCCTTATTAGCCCGGCCTTAAAATAGCCCCCTGGAGAGATGAAGGGGGTGCAGGCTTTTGTTCTCTTCCTTGTGGCAGAGGCCGCATGACACAAGATGGCAGACATTCTACAGGACCAAGAGTGACTCGCTGCCCTGGGCCTGAGGAGCTGTGAAAAGCTCTGGGGTTGGAGGCCGTGGCAACGCAGCTGAGACTGCTTAGCGTTTGTGGCAAATCATAAGCCAGATCTTGGTCTGTGCTGAAGAGCCGGCATTTGGGGCAGGGAGGTGGGGTCTGCAGCTACCCAGACTCTTCTCTAGAAGCTGGTGTCAGGTTTGGAGGTGAGCAGCTGCACCCTGACTCCCCAGGCTTTGGCAAGCTGAGGCCTGCCAACTTCCTTGGGGAAGTGGGAGTGACATGTGACTCTCTCCTGGCACCTGGAGACTCTGTCAGGGGTTAGAGGCTCCCAGACAGGCCCTCCACAGAGGGCTGCCATGTCCTTCACACAACAAAGGGCTTCTCTGGGTGGCTTGACTGAGGCCTGCAGCTGGCAGAGAAGGTGGCCTGGAGGGAGACGGCTTTGGGTGCCCTCAGGTGAAGTTATCAAGCAGTCTTTCCCGTTGCTGTGACCAAAACCGGAACAAGAAACAACTTAAGAGAGGACAAGGTTTGAGAGTGCAAGCCTTGCACTGGAAGCCTGGGAGTAATCTACAGCCTCTGGGGTCTCTGTGCTGGGCTTCCTTCAGCCTCAACACCACCGTTCAGCATCTTCAAATCCCTGACCTTTCTTTGTGCCTTGTCTTTCTTTTAAACACCCACAGTTGCTTTGGTAAACCCAGGTGATGGACCCAGGTGATCTGAGACACATCCAAAAATCCATAGTCTCAAACTTAACCACATCTACCCTCCAGGCTCCTTCAAGCCATGCAGCAAACCTGTGCACAGATGCCAGGGGTTCAGACATAAGCATCTTTGGGGAATCGTTAGTCTGCCTCCTGAAACTATCATTAGGGGAGGAGGGAGGGAAGGCAAAAGGATGAGGGAACTCAGACCACAGGAAAGACGAAACTGAAGGGTTGAAAGGTCAGCGCTCTCGTTTTTCTTCTGTTGCTGTAACAAAAAGCAACCCAGAGAAAAAAGGGCTGAGTTCAGGTTAAGGCTCACAGTCCATCAGGGCAGGAAATCAAACAGAAACCTGAAGAAGAAATCACGGTGGAGGGGGCTGCTTGCGGGCCGGTCCCCAGGCTCATCCTTAGCTAGCTTTCCTATACAAGCAAGGCCGTCTGTCTAGGGGATGCCCTCACCCACGGCAGGCTGGGACCACCTACATCAGTTAACAAGCATGTCACTCCTTCACAGGCATACCACAGGCCCCTCCGAGTTAGGCAGTCTCTCGACTGAGACTCCCTTCTCAGGTGACTCTAGACTGTCAAGCTGATGCAGTGAGAATTTTGGTTTGTTTTTTTTTTTTTTTAAAACATAGAAATGTCATGTGAATATGTTTTTGTTTTGATCACGGGTGTGGGGCTTCAAGCTATCCACATGCTCTAGCAAGGGTGTGATTTGGACAGCTGAGACTAGTTTATGTTTGGAATTCTGGGGAATCTTCAGAGAGTGTACAGATGCCAGAGCCCCAAGAGAGGGGGCCACTGCTCCCCTGCTCCTGCTGCTGCTGCTCTTGTTGCTGGATGCTGGACTGCTGGTTGCTCATTGGAGTGACAAAGAGCAAGAGCAAATTTGCCTCCAGGAACTCGGAGTCCCCAATCAGCAGATACTGACACTCCTTTCCCCCTTCATTCTCTCCCACATAGTGTTGGGGAGTTAGAGGGGATAGGGTGGTAGAGGGAGGGAGGAAAAAGAACCCAATAAAGTAGCCAAAAGCCTGGCTGTAAGTCTACAGTTTAAGTCAGCCAGGACAGGCACAGTTCATCAAAGCAGCAAGGTGTGGTGACAGGGTCCTGAAGCAGCTGGTCACATGGCGTCTGCAGTCAGGAAGCTGAGAGAGATGCTGGTGCTCAGCCAGTTTCTCCTATCAAACCATGGGATGGCGCTGTCCACGTGAATCTTCCTACGGTTTCCAGACCTGACAAGTGTCGAGAGGCTTGTCTCCTCTCTCCAGTGAGTGGTGCCACCAAGTTGTCAGCCAACATCTACCATCACAGATATTTTCCTATGTGATCGTGGAAGAGCCACGGAAGCTCTGCAGGGTGGGCGGTCAGATGGCAGAGGTGCAATTGTGGTGACCCGTCTGGGACCACAGTGAGCTCAGAGGCAGCCAGAGGCTACGCCAGCTGAGCTAGCAATGCCGCCTTCCCCGTCAACACGCCGCTGCTGCCTCATAGGGACCATCGGTCAAACCCCAAAAGCTGCCCCTCAGAAGAGGGTGTCCCCGGGCCACTGCCCCATCACGTGAGACCTCCTCGGCATAGTCCCAGACTGCAGCCCACCCTTACTGTGTGACTACTGTCATATCTTGTCTCCTGTCGTCCCCATGACCGTTCCAGGAAGCAGGCAAGCCATGTTCAGCACACAGAGGGAGAGAATCAAACAGCTCTTCCCCACCCACACAGCCAGTGAGCACCTCCTGTGAGGCCAGCTTTGTGCAAATGCTATGATGGTCCCTAGAGGCACACGGAAGCTAGGGCTCTTCCCTTTCTTTGCTGGGAGAACTTGAACGGAAGTTCCCTGGCCGCCTGAAACAGCACTGTTCCGTTTGTTTGTTTGTAAGCTAGTTGCTGCCTCATTCAAAAAGGGGTGGGGAGGGGCGGAACGTGGCCAGATCTGAAGGCACAATGAGAATGCAGAGCTGCCCTGAAGCTGGCATTTCCTGTGGATTTTCTGTGGCTGAGACAAGAAGCCCTTTGACTGTGGCTCCTGTGGGATTCCAGGAAGCAAGCTGGCCTTCTCTGCGCTGAGGGACCTCTGACAGGGCAGAAGGAACACCCTGAGCACGGGCCAACTCGGCTGTCCTGTCGCCAGGGTCACAGAAGTGCTAACAGCTCACAAGCACCAGCTCCAAACATGCATGCAGAGCCAGTGGGGTCCTGCAGGAAGGCAGGGCCAGGGTTGCGCTGGCAGCAGTTAGTGATGGTTTCATTAAGTACCTTCCAAGTGTGCTCATTTCCATCCCTCGGCCCAAAGGCCCCCAAAAAAAGAATTGACAGGCTACCAGTCCGTCTTCAGTGTCAGGGCGCCCTCTGTAGGCATGAAGTTGCACCTGCAGATGTCCTGCCAGGAGAAGCCCACTCATCACACAGTGGGCATCCTGGTAGAGGGCTTTATATGGACTCCATTGTATAGGGACAAAAGCCACACAAAGTCCAGACCAAAATTCGACACAGAGAAAAGCAAAGCTCTGCTGGTTCTGGGGTCTCCACAAGGCCAGTGCAGGCTGCTCCACAGCCCTTGGTCTGTGTGATCAGCCCCTGCCATCCCCACCTGAGCTAGTGTTTGCAACACTGAGGCAGCCAGCCAAAGACTTCTTCTTCATCTGACCGTGGCTGCTCTGTCGGGTCCAAAGGAAAGTCCATCTCTCCACATTCTGGTGGTCAGACAAAAACCAGCATTCCATGGGCACTTGTGAATCCAGCTCCCCTCTACCGAAAGATCCATTTCCCTTTTCACTGGCAGAAGGGACAAACGGCTGTCTGTGGTGACTCTCCCCTTAACACACCAGCGCACCTTTGCACTGCCAGGCTCCGTCCGCATTGCAACGTCCCACTCCTCCCTCCTTCCCGACCCTAAACCTCCAGCTCCTGTACTTCCGGTCCTCGGCCACTCATTGGGCTTATAACCCTGCTGTTCCGCTGTGCTCTCTTTGTTGCCTCTGTCTCCCTCTCTGTGTCTGTCTGTCTGCACGTATGTATGTATGAATGTATGTGTGTATGTCTTTATCTCTCTATCTCTTTGTGTGTATATATCTGTCTGTCTGTATGTATGTATGTATGTATGGCTTTGTGTGTGTGTCTGTCTGTCTGTCTCTCTCTCTCTCTCTCTCTCTCTCCTTCCTCCCTATCTCTCGGTTGACCATGTTCAGTCTATTTCTTTCTCTCTGGGCTCTGGATTCTTCTGGTTGCCTCTGGCCGTTCTCTGCCTTGTAGCTACAATAAAAACCTTCCATTAGCCATGCCATGAGGCAGTCATCAGTTTATACACTCCCAGAGGCACGATGTCTGGCCCAGCTCGTCCCGGCAGGAACTTAGGCTACAAAACCAGGCATCCAAGGACTTGGGTGACAATTGAATGACACTCGCTCCGCACATGTCCTCTGAAGCTCCTGAGATTCCAGAACTTTGTGTTTCCTGGTAAATAACCACTTGGTGGGAGATGGGACGAGGGTGCCAGAGGACTGGCAGGTAAGAGCCAGCTTGGGACGCTCTGCCCTGCCACTCTGTGCCTCTCTGACCCATGCTTCCTCCCTTCTTTATGTCATAATAATGTGCTGAAACACTCACACAGATCCATTAGAAACTGCTGCCTCTTTGATTGACCATAAACAGACGCATACACGAAGTAAAGGGAATGTCAGGAGAAAGGCCCTATACCCACTAAAGAAGGAAACAAAGTCTGAAGGGTACCATCAACACCCATCCATGCCAAAGTCAGCCAGAGCAGTTACGATAGAGGATAACTCCGTTTCACTTCCTGAGGACCTTTGTCATATATCACCTGAGCTGTCTTACGCATGTACATGCAGCACATGTATGAAAGAACGTGCTTAAATTATCCCAAATTGTAACATCCAGAAAATGTGACTATTAGGTTAAAATGGCAGGCTGTGTTCATTTTTTTCATTGAAATGATTGTTTGATCCAAGTATGCACCCTGAAATGGCTATGAATGCAGGAGAAGTGATTCTGGGATTTAAAAAAAACAAAACAACAAACAACAAAACACACAGGTCTGTGTCTCTCCAGCCTTTGTAAATGATAACGTCACAATGTCAGAGCGACGTGAGGTGAGAGGGTGAAATGGTTCAGCAGATAAGAGCACAAAACAAAACAAACCAGACGTCTAATCCCCGGCATGCACTCTACAACAGCAGTGGCAGCACACGCCTGTGCATGCCGGTAATCCCAGCACTCGGGGGGCAGAGGCAAGCAGATCTCTGTGAGTTCAAGGCCAGCCAGGTCTACAGAGCGTCTATCGGGCGGTGGTGGAGCCGCAGCTGAAGTTAGGGCATACCTTCGGGTCACTGAAAACAGACTGCCACCACTGCGCACAGGGTAATCTGCTCTTCAGAGAGCCACGTACCAGTCAATGCACTCGCCCTGGGTTTCCCATGGAGTCAGCTCTTCCAGCCTATGCTCGTGCACAGCCGAAACCTTAAGTTAGGCACTCTTCCATGCCCAGGACCCAGATAACGCAAGTGCATCACTTGCTGGAAGCAGCAAATACAGAGGTGGAAAGCAAGATTCTAAAATGCACGTTTCTGGGTGCTGATTGACAAATGGTGGCACTTGCACACTAAGTCAGCTGGGACTGGGTGGAGCCAATGAGCTAATCCTTGTGGGAAAAAAAAAAACTGTTCAAGATTTCTGTAGAGTATCATGTTCCTCCCCATGTGATGCTTTCCCTGCTTTCAATAAAGACAGAGTGACATCCTTTGCTAGGGACAGACAGACAGAGGGAGGAGAGACAGACAGCAGATCCTCAGGCAGCTTCCAGGCCGACTGAGGTTCAGATTCATAAATCAGACAGAGACAGGAAACATGAAGTAAAGAATTTAAATCTGGGGCTGGAGAGGTGGCTCAGAGGTTAAAAGCACTGGCTGTTCTTCCAAAGGTCCTGAGTTCAATTCCCAGCAACCACGTGGTGGCTCACAACCATCTATAGTGAAATCTGGTGCCCTCTGCTGGCTGCAGACACACATGCAGTCAGAGTGCTGTATGAATAATAAATCTTTAAAAAAAAAAAAAGAATTTAAATCTGGACTCACTCTTGTCTATGACTCCAAAGGGAGGTGCTTTTATTTCTTAGTGCAATATTGATTTGCTATTAGTGACTTGGAGTTAATCACTAGTGCATTTAATATATGCAGTGTGGATGTTGGGTCTTCCCCTAATCAGATATCGAGATGCACAGTTCCCAATGCACGGCACAGTGGGGCACAGCTGTGCTCACTCAGGACACTGTAGTCGCTCAGGTACCTGAGTCGGGAAGATCTTGAGTTCAAGAGAAATTGATTTACATAGAAAGATGTTGACACACACAGTCACACACTCACAGTCACACACAGACACACACTTTTATCTGTAGCTGTACTTGGTGAATGGGGACCTCAGAGTCTTACCGACCACAGGACACAAGAAGCTTAACCTAATTCATGGAGTTTGCATATGTGTGCATGCACACGCACACAAAAGTGTGTGTGCAAATGTTCGTGTGTGTGCGCAGGGGCAAGCCATTACACCAGGCGACAGTCACACGCCACCTCTTGGTGAACTTGGAGCTCACTGGCCCAGCTGACCAGCAAGCACCAGGGATCCTCTCGTCCCTGATTCACCAGTGCGAGGGTTTCGAGGATAAGCTGCCACACCCGGCTTGTAATTTTTTTTCTGTCAACGTACCTTCTAAGGAATCAAACAACGGGCCTTACGCACCCACAGCAATCACTTTACCGAGTGAGCTACCTCCCGACTTGGTAGCTTAACGCTCTGCCCAGCGGTGGCCCGGCCTTCTGTTTCCTGCTCAGTGAGCAGGGATCCTGCAGGCGGGAGGAAGCCCCACTTCCTGAGCTGTGACAAAAGGCAAGTCCCCTGCTTGCCTCACGTGTTTAGAGACCTAGATGAGAGATAGATGGATGGATAGATAGATCGATGATAGATGACAGGTAATACAGAGATAGATAGATGATAAAGATATAAAGACAGAAATAGAGACATGATACTGTATTGCCTTTGATCTGACATAGGCCTCCTTTCAACCTCGGCTCCCCCTGGTGCCTTCCGTTTATTGGAGACACCTGCACCTGGCTTCGAGCCTCAGTCCTTGTTTAACAGTGGGGGAAGCAGGCAGGTGACTACGCAGATGGCTATGGGCCTTGGTGTGGCCAAGGGGCGATAAGAATTGTAGCATCAGCCCCACACGGGTTTAGGGAGGACTCCATGAACTAATTAAACAATAATAACTAAAATAACAATTAAGGCCCCCGTGGAGTGGAGCACACCTGCAATCCCAGGGCTTGGGGGTCCAAGGACAGCAAGTTGGAGGCCAGCCTGGGGTATGCAGTGAGTTTAAGGCTAGCCTAGGCAACTAAGAGATTTTTGAGATTTGCTGGGTGTCTCAGATATTGGGTCAAGGGCTTCATGTTCCCCAATCACATTAAGCCCCTTACGAGCCCTGCTGAGCAGGGAGGGAAATCAGCTCCACTTTACAAATCGGAAAACTGAGGCGTGCCCCATCTAGGACAGGGGTGCAGGAGACTCGAACCCACGCCCCCCCCCCATCCTGCATTTTCATAGAACCCAGTTAAGGAAAGAGGGAGGCTGGCGGTTAGCATCCCTTTCACAGAGGAGTAAACTCAGGCTCTAGCGTCTTAAACAAGCGCTAAATCCTTCTCTCCCTCAGCACTGCAAAGCTCCATGCTTGTTTTTTGTTTGAGGTTGTTTTGGGTTTGTTTTTTGGGTTTTTTGTTTTTGTTTTTGTTTTTTGTTTTTTTTGTTTTTGTTTTTGTTTTTGAAACAGTCTCATTACCTGGCCCAGGCTGTGCTAGCAACCGTCTGCAGTCCTCCTGTCTCTGTCTCTCGAGTGCTGGCTTTAGAGGCGTGGGCCATCATGCCAGTTTTCTGACAGCGAGTGCCTGAGGTCTTGTTGCCACCCACTTAACTCGCGTCACCACCGCGGGTTGGCAGGTGGCCCAAGCTCGTAGGGGAAATGGAGTGGCTGCCTCGGCCTGCGCTGCCCTGCGCGCCACAGTCCACGGTCGGGAGTGGGCAGCGAGCAGCCCCCCGAGACGTGCCTGCTCTGCACCCCACTCCTCTCCCAACCTCGCCCTGCGTGCCCCAGGATGGGCGACGTCCACCCGAGGCTAGCTGCAGGGAGTCCCGGGACCGCCCCGCACGCGGGCGCAGCGCACGCCCACGGGGCCACCCGACACCCGCGGCCCCAGAGCAGGGGCGTGCTGGAGACGCCCCCGCCCCGCACGCCCCGCCCCTGCCTCGGTTTCCCTCCCCTGCGCCAGCGCACCGAGCCACGCCCGGACCTGGGCAGGCCGCGTCCGCCCCGCTGAGACCCCGGGCCCTACCTGCGCCGCGGCCGTGGGTCGGAGCGCCCCGGGCCCCGCCGCCCGGCATCGTGCCGCCGGCTGCCGCGGGAGGCGGTGGGAAACGGGCGAGGGGCCCGAGCCGAGCGGAGGCTCCTTCCTCCGGGCCAGGACGTGCTTCCTCTCCAGCCCCGGCCCCCTGCACGCGCGCGCCGCCCCTCGCGGCTCCCAGACCGCAGGGCTCAGAAAGTTTTGCTTTTCGCTTGGGCGAAACCAAGAGGGGAAGTGCGATAGGGCAGGCGCTTGCCAGAGCCTGGGGAAGGAAGGATGGAGAGGAGGGGAACTCCTTCCCGCCAAGTCCGGTAAAGAGGGAAGGAAAGTGGCAGATGACGGGTTGGGGGGACAGGGGGAGCAGCTGCTCAAAGCTGACTTGTGGCTTGGACAGCGCTGGCAGCGCAGAGCTGGCCCGAGCACACCCTCCGCGGCCTGTGCCAAGCCCCCGCAGCTGGCTCACCTCCCTCATCCCTTCCCTTTGGCCCCTTCGCGAAGCACCTGCTACGGGACAGCGGGTACAGGACGTGCCAGTCAGGGGCCAGGCCCTTCGTAACCTCGCCTCTGGACCCCGAGGCTAAAACAAAGCCACAAAACTGAAGTCAGCCAGAGGCCTGGAGGCCTGGCTGTGGGCGGAGCAGGAGCAGCAGGGGAGTTTCTGCAGGAGGGGAGGAACCTGTGACAGCTAGAAGAGGGAAGGGGCCCTAGAGAGGAGGGACAGGGTACACGGCCGGTCAGCAGGGGCCTGTGGGGGAGCACAGATGGGTGGGACTGACGCTGCTGAAGACATGAGCAGTGGACTTAGCGCAGCGGGTAACAGGGTTGAAAAGGCACTGCCAGTCTGCTAGCTGTCCATGCTGTGGCCTAGAACCGTGTGTGAAGAGAGCCTCGCCATGGTTACCTAGATTAGACCGGCCTGAAGCAGGTCTGTGAGAACCGGTGTAGGAAGGCCCGGCCCACTGTGGGCGGCGCCATCACCCAGGCCTTGAAGTTGCTGGAAAGGTAACTGAACCGGAGCCCATCCATCCACCAGCCAGCTGGCACTCCCTCCGCGGTTCCTGCTGTACCTCCTTGGCAGCTCCTGGTTGGAGTTAATGCTGCGTGGAATAGCAAGCAGGCTTGCCTTGCCCCCCACCGTGAGCCGGGCCTTCCTACACCGGTTCTCACAGACCTGCTTCAGGCCGGTC
>NW_026593947.1:3449127-3485414 GCF_907164565.1 Psammomys obesus
GCTGTGTCCTTAATAAAATATGGTCTCTCTTGGCTGGGGCGATGGCTCAGTGCCTAAGAGCACTGGCTGCTCTTCCAGAGGTCCTGAGTTCAATTCCCAGCACCCACATGGTGGCTCACAACCATCTATAATGAGATCTGGTGCCCTCTTCTGGCCCGCAGGTGTACATGCAGACAGAGCACTCATATATGTAATATAAATAAAATCTTTAAAAAAAAAGATGCGCTGCATGGTCTGTCATATGACATTCTGCTAAGTCCCTGGCCTTGTTCAGGCCTTGTAATCCCAGCACTGGGGAGACTAAGGCCAGCCTGGACTACATTGATTTGTTAGGTTAGTTGGCTGAGAGCACGGCTGTGTGCACCTGGCACAGACCCTTGCCCACCACTGCAATGTGCCGCACTGCTCCGCCCCCGCAGTGCGACCCTCGGGGCCGAGCAGCGTGGCCACACTCACTGCAGTCCACCTCAGGCCCGGATTCTTGGGTCCAGGAGCCGAGGAGTGGACTGGGAAGCGGAAGGGCACTCCTGTTCATCTTGAGATGCTGGTAACACGTCCTGTTGCCATGCTCTCCGCCCCCGGGGGTGACACTGTGTCTGTGAGGGTTCTTAACTGCAACCACCACAACCAGTATAACTCACATTAAGTGCACAGAGTCACAGAGTTGTGCTGAGAAACCACGCAGTCCACAGGTCGGGGAGCAGGATTGGGCTGGTGCTCGGCCTGAGCAGCGAGGGAGCCACAGGCCCCAGCATCCGTGTCAGCGCTGCTCTTCTGGGAATTCCTGCTTCTGGTCACCCCAGCTCTGATTAGCCACGTGGATGCAGGACAGACCGGGGGGGGGGGGGAGGAGTCTCTGTGAGGGACAGCCATCCCAAAATGCAGCTTCACTGAACATCATGGTGAGCGAGGCTGCTCCCTCCGCTCCTGATGCTCCTTCCGGATGCTCGCTGAGCGCACAGCAAGGAGATCGTGGCTCTGTCAATAATTTAAGTGCTGCTTGAAAGGTCTTGCTCTTCCTCATGACGAGGCAGCCTTAGAACAGGGTGACGTCTGAGGCCTCAGCCCCAGTCTGTAGCACCACAGGCCGGATCTGCAGCGGCTCTGTGTGTGGAAACCACAAATGCACGCATCATCTTTACACATCATCTTTACACGTAGTACACATCTTTACACTCAAATCTACGGGTGTGCACCTGAGGCCAGGATACAGGGGATACAGGACCCTCCTAGGGGTTGATTCGGTAACAAGGAGGCTGCTGAGTGCTCCCTAAAAGCTGGCTGCGCGCTACTGGGATTAAACGTGTTTTTATTTCACCCTTACAGACAGCTCAGGTGGCAGCCCAGAGCCACAGCAGCAGGTGTGGCAGGAAGGAGGGAGGAGAAAACAGAATGCAGCCGAGCATGTGAAAGGAGCCAGTTGACAGCAGAAGAGCGGGACTCCCTGCCTGCACGCCACATGCACGCCGCGCGCACACAAACAGAGCATGCGCAGACAGTGTGCTACGTGAAAGTGTGGAGAAAGCATGACCCAGGAAGGGTCATGAGCGTCTGGGCTGCGGCTTTTCCTCAGCTCACTGGCCCTCTCCCATCTCTGGGAGTGTGCTGCCTCTCCTCTCCTCCGTTCTTTCCCCTTCATTTATTATGTTTTTATTTATTGGCGGGGGAGTCAGGCATGCACACGCTACAGTGCGCACGCGGAGGTCAGAGGGCAGCGCTCTCAGAAGTCAGCTCTCTTCTACCGCACAGGTGCCTGGCATCTGGGCTGACAGCAAGTGCCTTTCCCAGCTGAGCTGTCTCACAGGCCCAGTCTCTGTTTCCCGCCCTGTGTTCCCGGTGCAGTCCTCTGTCCCGAGGCACACGCCCCTGGTGGCCCTGGGTTCAGATCACTCACTGTCACACAGAGGTTCGAACCCAGGCAATTAGTCTATCAGGCAACTAGGCCGGCAGGCGCCCAGGCAGCAGGACTCACTATCTGGCCTAGACAATAATGACAATTAGTTACCTCTCGGTCGTGAGACCTATAGGATATAAACCAGTCGTCTGTATGGCTGCATTTTCCTGCACAGCATACCCCCAGGCTGTGTCCCACACAGGCGGAGACAAGGTGGCGGGGAGAGCCACGCCTGGCAGGTGATGAGTTGACTTCCTGGAGCCTGAACTCTGTAGAAGTCCGGCCCTTCTCATCCAGGCGGCCTCCAGCTGAAGCCTGCAGGAATGTGCTAGCTAAACTGGGTTTGTGATCGGAGGCAGATTCATCCCTCAAAGGTCCTGTGCACTCTCAGAGCTGCAAAGACAGACAGCCCAAGGCACTCCCAGCTCAGAGCAGGGCTGGGGTAAGAGAGACCCTCACCAGAACAAGAGCAAGGCCTCGACAATTCTGGGGAATTTAACCATCTTCTCCTTTTTAAAATAAAATAAACTTGAACGAATCAGAGAACAGTAATCTATCTTCAACCCCGGAAATAGCGTAGACAGCGTGAAGACACATCTGTGAATGCCTGGGAGGGGGAGGTGGCTTCCCTCAGATAACAGCCACACCAGAGGACAGGCAGCGGCTTAGGCTGGCGCCTCACAGGAGCAGCCGCCTGTGGTGTTGTCAGAAGCCATCTTAGGAAAATGCACATGAGCCACTAGAAGAGGCTGCACGGTTCCAGGAATTTCCCAGAAACCCACTGCACTCTCCCGTGCAGGCTTATCTTCACATTTGGGAGGCTGGCGCTGCCGGAGATTTTCTTTCCGAATCGGTTGACATCACCAGATGGCTTGAGGCTGTCAGGGAAGGGTGTCTGAACTCCATTCTGCAAGTTTTCTTAGCCCATTTCGGCCTCAGTTTACAGTGATGTTGTCTGGCTGTTTGGCTGTTGGAGGGTTTCTCCCTGGTGAGAGATCTCAGATATGACCAAGGACAGCAGTGAGGCAGAAGTGTGGGTTCATCCCCACCACAGACGTCAGAGACATCCACATCCTGGTCAGCCAGTGTTGCAGGCTTGAGCTGGAGCCTGACGCGGTGACAGATGGTAAGGTGTGCTCCACCAGGTCCCCATCATCTGAGCATCTGGCAGGAGCCCAGCTCACCTCACCCCGCTCACAGAGCAGTTCCCTTCTCAAGCGATCCATTCCAGCAAGGCTTAATGCTGGGAAGTCTGACAGAGCCCTGGGCTCCACCCCCAGGGCCACATAAGCCAGACACAGTGTGTGTGTGTGTGTGTGTGTGTGTGTGTGTGTGTGTGTGTGTGTTTACATTTATTTAGTTGTGGTACTAATGTGGAGGAAAGACAAATTTGCCAGGGATGGAACTCAGGTCCTGAGACTCAGCAGCAGCTGACTGCCTTTTAAGACATTTCACCAGCCTCTTCTATCTTTATATACAATTCCTTAAAACATTAATGTTTAATTGCATATTATAATAGCATTATCATGGCAATAACATGCTTGTAAAGTTTTTGTTTGGGTTGGGTTGGGTTGGTGTGTGTCTGTGTGTCTGTGGGTGTGTGTGTGTGTGTGTGTGTGTGTGTGTGTGTGTGTGTGAAACAGTTTCTCTGTGTAGCCCTGGCTCTCCTGGAACTGGCTCTGTAGATCAGGCTCAACTCAGAGACGCCCCTGTCTGCTTCTTAAATGCTTTGGTAACTAGCACACCACAACACCTGGCCCTAGAAAGTGAAGGGAGACAGTGGAAGGAAAGTGGAATCACCTCTGTACTAGCTCGCACACTCAGTGAAGGGGTTTTTTTGGGGGTGGAGGTAGTCTTGAACCCACAAAAGTCCATCTGCTTATGTTTCCATGTATTAGACCTAAGAGAACCAGCCTCTACACTTAGACGTTAGTTTGAAAATTCAAATAAGGCAGAAAAGAATAGACTAAAACATAAAGGGATGCCCCAAAATCCATCCTGAAGGATGTTTTCTTTACAGAATATTCTTTCTCTTAACAGCAAAAAGCATGAATTAACAAACATAAATAATTTTTTGCATATATAAGACACTTTATAAAATGGACAGAGCTTCTCAGAAATAGCCACAAGGAGGCAGAAGCTGACTGAAATCCTGACTAAAATCCTCTGACCTTCCTTTACAGGACTTGCTGGGAGATGATGGCTCTTCCTTGGTCCTCCCGGATACACAGCGCCGTGGCCTCACATGCACTCACACACTCTCAGACGAAGTGCCTGGCCACTCGGCTTGTGTAAATGCAGCCCCAGCATCAACTCCTCACCTTCCCGAGAAGCAGGACGAGACCTGGAGGCGAGAGGTTGCCATGGCAGGGTCAGACAGGCAGAGGGCCTCAGCGCCACACATGCAGCAGGCAGCTAGGAGGGGTCCAGCTTGCACCCTCCCCCGGCACGGCAATGCAGGCCCAGGAAAGGTGAACCCAGCACCTTCCGCAGCAGAGGAAGGCAGAGCACGCGGGGCTCTCTTCTGCACACTGGTCTGTGCCATGGTATACAGTAGATGCTCAAAAAACACTAAGAGCTTGACCTGTCCCCAGATCCACAACTGCGAACCGAGCGAAAGTCCCTTTTTTTCCCCAGCAACCTGGGAAACTGTCTCAGGGGCCATGAGACCAGCCAGGCACAGGGCGGCACCAGACCAGGTCAGGGCCAGCCTGGGGTCTATCAGCAGACTCCAGGAAAATAAAGACACAGGTACATCTTCACACTTCTAGCTGGGACACAACACCCCATGAGAGAAAACATGGAGAAGCAAGTAAAAGAAGGCATAAGAGTCAGAGGAGCAAACAGCAGCAGCCCAGAAGGAACTTCTTCCTAACCTTTTAATCTGAGAAGAGCTGGGTGCGGTGGTGCACGCCTGTGATCCCAGCACTTGGGGAGGCAGAGGCAGGCAGATCTGTGAGTTCAAGGCCAGCCTGAACTATGGAGAAAGTTTCAGGACAGCCAGGACTACACAGAGAAACCCTGTCTCAAAAAAAAAAAGGTACAGAAAAATTGTGTGTGTTAAAATATGAAAACTGGGTGAGAATTTTGAGGTTTTTAAACAAACATATTGATCTGGAGGGAAATGCATATGCTGGCACACTTCCTTCCAAAGACGCTGGAGATCAGTAAGCAGCTTGCTTAAGGGACTTGGGTGTGGCACAGGGACGGAGACACCCCCCCAAGGTACTGTAAGTTTGTGTGCTAGGGCAAGAGCTTTGCAAACGTGAAGAAACAGGTCCCTACTCCAGGAAAGAGACAGCAGCACAGAAAACCCAAGGGCCTGTGTGCAAAGAAATGATCGTCCAAGAGCAGCTTGGCAACCGGAGCAAAGAAGATTTGAAATCACAACTCTTTGGCCTTCTTTCCGAAAGCAGATGTGGAGCTAATCAGCTTTCAAGACTTCCGGTTTGTTGGTTTTCCACCCTGATGAGACAAAGGAGCACACTTAAGAAAAAACAGATGCGGACGTGTGCCACTCACTTGCCCTCACGCTTCGTGACTGGGGCTCTGATTCGGCATCTAGGGGGCTGGGGGAGGGGCGGGAGGGCCGGGTGGAACTTGTTTCCCAAGACGTGATGTTGGCGTGTGAAGCTTAGTAAGCTCACGGCTGGACCCTTCCTCTGCCCAACGCGCTTCACCGCTGTGCTAAGCAGGCCTGGCTTGCAGATGCTTGCAGATGCTGCTCTCACGATGTTAGAAGACAATTCTGTAAAGGTTGGTAAAAGTCACAAGGCCACAGACACTGCATCAGGCCTTTCCTGTCAACCCCAGGCTGGCCCGTGTGGGCCCCCCTGTCCTTTTCCTGCCCGGCCAGGCCTGTTCCTCAGCACTGGGCTGTAGAAACCCAGAGGAAATCACTTCTGTATGCTCTTCTCCAGCTACACCACCAGGAGGAGAGATGAGCAGGTTACAGCGGTTCCTGCTGGACCTCCGTCCACTGCACCAGGACAGTGAACTCACGTTTGCTGTGGTTGCTTAATAATGCATGTAAAACTACCCAGCAGCTCACAAACCAGAGAAGAGACTGTCTCTCGAGAGCCTGGCCTGAGGCTTGGTCAAGACCCCGAATAAAGAGGTGCCATTTGTGGAGGGAAAGCAGAAGGATAGACTTAGAAATACATCTTTATTTGAGTGAACACACTCATTACATGTTCCAGCACTTTCCTTACTCAAAAAACTTACACAGTGTGATTAAGGACACTGTCATACAACTCTGTTTGAATCGTTTGTACCTTCAGGGGTTTCTGGGGGGGGGGTAGGGGGTGGAGGTTTGCTTGTTTGGTTGGTTGTTTCTTTGTTTTGGACAGGGTTTCACTATGGAAGGTCTAACCCAGAACTAGCTATGCAGCCCAGGCTGTCCCTCCAGATCCACAGAGATCCCCTTGCTTCTGCCTCCATGTGCTGGGATTAAAAGTGTGAATTGCCACACACAGCTACCTCCGGGTTTGGTTTGGTTTTGTTTGGTTTTGTTTGGTTTGGTTTGGTTTGGTTTGGTTTGGTTTGGTTTGGTTTGGTTTTCAAAGCAGTTTGTCTATTTTATTGAATTAACCACCTAAACCATAATGCAGCTTTCAGTCACCTTCACATAAACATTATCATTTATGGCAGGACTCCAGAACTGTCTTCAGTCAGAGAACTCCTCAGCTAACCATATTCACTGAACTGCTGCTGCTTCTCCTTCTCCTTCTTTTTCTTCTTCTTCTTCTTCTTCTTCTTCTTCTTCTTCTTCTTCTTCTTCTTCTTCTTCTTCTGTTTCTTCTTCTCCTTCTTCTGTTTCTTCTTCTCCTTCTTCTTTTTCTTCTTCTTCTTCTCATTCTGTTTCTCCTCCTCCTCCTCCTCTTCCTCCTTCTCCTCCTCCTTCTTTCTAGAGGTTTTTATGCAAACAGTTCTTCCTTTTCAAACTACCTGGAGATGGGACAGGGAAGTGCAGCAGAGATGGTTTCATTGGTAAAGTGTTTGCTATGTAGGATATAGAGCTGAGTTGGCCAGCACCTTGTAAAAAAAAAAAAAAAAGCCAGGGTTGTTGACCAAGCTGGTAAAACCACTGGAAAAACAGACAGGAAGATCTCTGTCCTCCAGACAGCCTAGCCAACCTGTCCAGCCCTGGGCCAGGGAGGAATCTTATCTTAAAAATGCACAGGCTTAAGCCAGAGGTGGGTGCACTGTGCTTAGCCTCAGCACTCCTGATCTCTGTGAGCTCCTGGCCATCCTGGGCTACACAGTGAGTTCCAGGAAAGCCAGCGCTGCACAGTAAGACCCTGCTCCCTGGGGATAGCATTCAGCAAGCCAGCTGCCTCCTCCAGCAGCTTCTAGTGGTCCTTTGTCTTTTTAATCATTTATTTATTTATTTTCTTTATTTTTATGCATGTTGGTGTGAGGGTGTCAGGCCTGGAATTACAGACAATTGTGAGCTGCCATGCGGGTGCTGGGAATTGAACTCTGGTCCTTAGGAAGAGCAGTGCTCTTAACCACTGAGCCATCTCTTCAGCCCCGGTCCTTAGTCTTGATTAAAATAAATCCAAACGGCCTTAACTAAGTGAGACTAAAGCAGTGTCAAGCTTGAGCAGCCCATTTTGTTGGGAGTTTTCATGTGCAGTACAAGCAGTGGAAGGGTGCAGGCAGTGCCGAGCCTAACAGAGCAAGGGTGCAGTGGGGGAGTGCACGCCGTGACCCAGCACTCTGGAGGCAGAGGCAGGAGGAGCTCTGTGAGTTCCAGGGCAGCCAAAGCCAACAGAGAAACCTTGTCTCAAAAAGGAAAAGAAAAGAAAAGAAAGAAAGAAAGAAAGAAAGAAAGAAAGAAAGAAAGAAAGAAAGAAAGAAAGAAAGAAAGAGAGAAAGAAAGAGAGAGAGAAAGAGAGAAAGAAGAGGGAGGGAGGGAGGGAGGGAAGGAGGGAGGGAGGGAGGGAGGAAAGAAAAGAAAAGAGCACCCCATTTCAAAGAGCCGATGAGATAGTGTTTCCTAAGGTGTGTGAACAGGGAAAAGAGCAGAAAGGAATGACCTTCTGCTTTGCATTCGTAAACAGAAGGTGTGTACAGACATCACACCTTCTGACTTTTCCGAGATGTGACAATGACCTCTTGGACAGAAGGACTTGGAGAAGGCTTCTGCTTTCCCAGCGCTCTTCCAAGGTGTTGGATATGCTGCCAGCTGGGGCCCCTAACTTGTATTGTTCAGATGGGTGGCCGGCAAGTGCTGGTCCGTTTTCCGGTCCTACTCTTTCACCCATCCATACTTAAGACTCACTGAGTGGGTCTACTGTTTGGGCAGGTTGTTGTTTTCTGCCCAGCCTCTCTGCAGAGATGGCTGATAAAGTCAGAGAGGATTCTAGATGCAGCCAGGCACCAGAGCAGCCTACACAGCCAGGCTGCCCTGTGGCTGCCGACCAGGTCAGGGGCAGCACAGGGCACAGGGCACAGGGCACAGGGCACAGGGCACCCATTTGCTCTACCTCGGTGGAGTCAGCACTTCCCAGTACCCACCACTCAGATCTCAGAGCAGCTGCTGGTTGGAGGCCAAGGAAACTGGACAGTCACACACACACACACACACACACACACACACACACACACACACAAGCACACGCACACGCACACGGAAGGAAGGAAGCAAAAGCTAAGAGCAGCAGTGTAGGCCTTTGGAGAAGGACCCTGGGAAAAGAGACAGCAATGATCAGGCCTGGAATCCTAGGGAGAATCTTGAGGGGACACTGACCTGGACAAAAGCATTCTCAATGACTCATGACATGCAAGTCCCATGGTTGGGCGTATTTTATACAAGTCTTGTGCATGCTTGTATGGTTGTGTATGTGTGTGTGTGTCCATCCATTTGCCTGACCTTTTGAATGCTGGGAATACAGGTATGCACCGCCACACCCAGATTCTGTGCATTTAGTATGTGTGAGCATGTGTGTGTTTATATATGTTTGTTCATATGTGTAGCTACAAATGGGTGTGTGTAGGACAGGTGGTTCCCCAGGCCTTTGTTATTTGTTTTGTTTGTTTATTTTTTTTAATTTGTCACTCTTCCTTTTCTTTCCTTCTTTTGCAAGATTTATTTATCTATTATATATACAGCATTCTGCCTGTGTGCCAGAAGTGGGCACCAGCTCATTATCTCACCGTGTGGTTGCTGGGAATTGAACTCAAGACCTTTGGAAGAACAGCCAGTGCTCTTAATCTCTGAGCCAACTCTCCAGCCCTTACTTATTTATTTGTTTGTTTGTTTATTTATTTATTTATTTATTTATTTATTTATTTATTTATTTATTTATTTATTTTGGAGCAGAGTCTTAGGATGTGGCCCTGGCCGTCCTGGAAATCACTGTGTAGACCGGGATGGCCGGGAGCACACAGAGATCCTGGAACTTGCCAAGCAGGCTAGGCTAGCCAGCCAGCAAACCTGCAGAGCTGCCGTCCCCACCTTCTCAGTGCTGAGAGTACAGCTGGGAGGCTGAGCACCTGGCTCTTTCCCCTGGAGTTTTGGGACCAAATCCAAGTCTTGTGCTTGCAAACACGAAAACACACACACACACACACACACACACACACACGTTAGGGACCAAACCAGCCCCCAGCCCCCAGCCCCCAGCCCCCTTTCAGGATGATTCTTGCTGTCTATGCAGTCTTGTCCCCACTGTCCCTGAGCTAGGCATTTTTCAGGCCCTTTCCTAGGGTGTTCCAGGCCCAGCCCTCACACTGTCCTTCAACACCGGCTAACACTCTCTAGAAAATGGTTTCTGCTTTGCTACACTTTAGAGAGTCAACGGCTTGAACACTAGGATTGCTTTTGAGTGCCAGCCCCAAATCCTGGCTGTGTGTCTCCAGGAAGTCCTACTCCTCAGCACCCGTGACAAGCAGCCAACCCTGAGGCTCCCAGTGTACGGGTTGGGGATGTCAAACAAACCTAAGGCAGCGTTACCTTTTGTCGATCTGTATTTGTGAGATGTATTCATCTGTGCATGAGTTCTCATCCATGTGAGCACACATACAGGCCAGAGCTTGATGCTGTCATGTCTTCTTCTGGCACTTTCTGCCTTGTTTTTTGAGCCAAACCTGGAGTTTGCCATTTCCCTCAGACGGGCTAGCCAGTGGCCCCTCGAACCTGACAGTCTCCACACTCCAGCACCGGTCTCACCCAGCTTTTCATGTGGGTGCAGGGGACGTAAGCTCAGGTTCTCATGATTGCCCAGCAAGCATTTTACTGCGGAGTCATCTCTCCAGACGCAAGCCAAGATTCTTGTTTCAAAAAGACAGTCCCGTACTCAGAACAGCCAAACAACATTTGGAATAAGCTCTTACCCAGGTATGACAAACAGCCCCGGAGAATGGCATGTACCACATGTGTCTCTTTCCCTGCGCTTCAAGGAAGCTTTAGAGAAAGCTCATGAGAATGAAGAAAGGAGAAAAAAATGGGACTGTCCTTAGTGTCAGAGACAGCCATCCACCTCAGACGTCCAAGGCCCGGCTTCCAGGACAGAGATTCCCCTGAGCTTTTCCCGTGTGAAACGGTTGACTTAACTAGAACCTCAGGCCAAGAGTGAAAAGAAGACAAGGGAGCCATTTTGTGACTCAAAAAAGAATGGGCTGAGTGTAGTGTAGTGTACACACTCGCAACCAGCATCTGGAAGGCCAAGGAAGAGTGTTTATGAGTTCAAAGCAAGCCTGGACGGCATAAGTGAGTTCCAAGCCACACTGAACTACACAGGGAGCCCCTGTCTAACCAACCAACAAGACAAGACAAAAATACCGTGGTGAGAATCCACGAGATAAGATGGAGAGATTCCCCTGAGGAGAAAACACGCGTGTTCAGCTTCCAGGGTGATGCCAGACACGGACCTGGTGTCTAATGTCCTGTGGTGCCTCAGCTGAGTGTCTCGCCTGGCCTAATGCCCTCTGGTGTCCTCTCCTTGACACCAAGACTCAGCAGGGACCCTCTCCTCTATGTCCCCATCTCTGCTCCAAGTGGGCACCTTTTATGCAGATGAGCCAAGTTCATGCCGTGAGAGAAGCACACGGCGCCCCAGCCCAGGACTCAAGGTCAACAAGGACTGCCACACGCTCTCTCCTCCATGGTCTGCTGCTCTTGCTTCAAGACTCAGGCTGCATTTCGTGTTTTTCGTCTTTCTTGTGCATTGAACGTGCTGTGCTGTGCCCACGAAGAGCAGAGGGCAACTTCAGCAGTCAGTCCTCTCCTTCTGCTGGGAGCTGAGCCACCTCTCCAGCCCCGAGATCTCCCCTTTTAATAATACTTTTTATATTGCTAAATGTACGGCCTTTGGTGTCGTTTCACCCTAGATGCATGAACTTGAGCATCTGAAAACACACTCGTGCCCATAAATAACCACAATGCTGTGAGCCACCTGACGGGGTGGATGACTTTTCATGCCTCTTGTCAATGTTTCAGAGCTAGAAAGTTTTAAGCTGTTCATCTTAGGCAACAGAAAATGCCACTCGATGCTCGAACATGCCCGTGACATCTCACAGGCTCTGGGGCAGCCCGTGTCTGAGCAGCTTCAGAAGCTCTTGGTGGAGCGTGTGGCATGCAAGGCTGTTTTCTACTGTCCGCCCGGGGCTGTGAGGGTTCCCTGCTTCCCTTCCCTGACCCCTTGATGACGAGGCCACATGACAGTGTGCTGAAGATTAAATAATCCACATCTGTTAATGTCGTACTCTGCAAGCCAGGACGGGGCTGGATGCTGGCGAACGGAGCCTGTGAGCTGAGGCACACGCTGTTTCTCAGGTTGGAAAGTAATCAGAGGGAGTCTCTCTCCTCGGGAGCACGTACCGAGGCTGCGGAGCACGTGGGCTGCTTAGAGTTCCCGGTAGTGGTGACACGGTTGACCACATGGGAAGGCCGCGCCAGAGCACCTCAGAGCACCGCGGGGAAAGGTTTCGGCATGGTGCCCACAGCTCCGGGAAGAAACGCTTGAAAACACTCATCTGGGGAACGGTAACTGAAAAGTGTTCCAGAAGAAATCAATTCAGTTTCCAGCAGATACAAAAGCATTCCTGTCACCTGGCTATTGCACACGCAGTCACTTCTGCCAAGAAAACAAACTCGGATGCAGTTAGGAGAACATTTGGGTCAGGGTTGTTTACAATGATACAGATTTTTTATTAATTAATTTTTGTTTGTTCTAGACAAAGTCTCATTCTTCAGCCCGGGCTGGCATGGCACCCCCAGCAGTCCTGCTTCCTCCTCTGAGGTGCAGGGATGAAAGGCAGGAGGCACTCTACCCAGCTAACAAACAACTGTGTCTGACCTAAAGGCGCTGACAGACCCAGCTGCTTCCCAGCACCTGGGAAGCGCTGCAGCCACGAGACATCAGCTGTAGAGGCACACATTCATCTAGGATTCTGTTATCGCCCAGGAAGAAAAATAAAAAATTAGAACAAAACCCAGTTTTTTTAACTTAGCAGTAACTGTATTTCGTGTACAGCTGCATGTGTGCACCGTTTACATGTACCTAGGATATGTAAACACAGACAGAAAGCAAGCAGTGTCAGGGTGCAGGACAAGCCAACCAGAAGACTGCCGACGGCCTTCTGGGTAGATTAGTGAATAAAGGAGAATTAACCTGGAATTAGCTCTGTCACACCGCTAACAGAGACAGAGGGAGAGCAATCCTCAGACAGGCTCTGCCCCTCACCACAATGACTTACCTCATTATGCTACATGTGTGTGTGTGTGTATCTGTGTCTATGTATGTGTGCAAATGTGTATCTGTGTGTTTGTACGTGTATGTGTGTGTGTGTGTACAAATGTATAAATGGGGGTGTCTGCATCTGTGTGTTTGTGTGGCTGTTTGTGCATATGTTCACGTGTGTGTTTTCAGAATCTCACTATCCTCGCCAGCTTTCCCATCCATGATGATTTTCTCACACAGGCTGACACCCTGCTTTCATCTTTCTGCTTGTTCACATCCTCTTTGAAGCCGCTGACCTTTTTTTCGAGTAGGCTTTTGGTTTTTTTGGCATTTCGACTAGGAACCAGGTGTGTCTGCTCAGCAGGGCGCAGACGGCGTGTAGGGGCGCAGCGGAGGAGCTGTTTTCTGCACATGATCACCCCAACACGAAAATGAGAACGCAGAATGAGAGCCCCCTTTCTGGCATCTATGGGGCCTTCTTGAATCCTGAATCTTGGCCCACTTGATACCGGGGACAGCAAGTCCTGAAACCTAATCTTCCTGCTGCAGAGCTTTTGTATTTCTTGTGACAAGGGCAGCCCGTGTGTCACACCCAGAAAACAGAAAGCACTTACGGTGGCCCAGTCAGGAAAGGACTTAACGCAGGTGCTTCCAAACAGTGGCGGCTGGAGGAAAGGAGGCTGGGTCGCAGCCAGCACTCTCGGGAAGCCAAGGGGCGGCAGGAAGCGCAGGAAACCCAGGTCATGACTGCAGCTGCCTGTGGCCGGAGCAGGTGAGCAGCAGGAGGAAGACTCCTGCGAATCCTCACGTATGCCATCTGCACACGCCAACCCGTGGTGCTCATCTGGGGTCCAAGCAGAGTGCACGCCCTCTGGGAATGCAGGTGAAACACTCAAGGCAAAGTTGAGCTCCCAAGACTTCACCCCACACGCTCCATTCCACACGCTCCACCAAGTCAGTCATTTGTGTTCACGCGCAACTTGGTGGAGAGGGGAGCATCTAAATAACCCAGCCTGCACCCGAGGTGGCGCACTGGTCCTTGGTGCCGGGGGGAGGGGCGTGAGAAGGAGACCCTACCTGATAGCTACTTTCTGTGAGGTCCACTACTCCAAGGCACTAGTTTGCCTTTGACATCCTATAATTTGAAGACTAAATGAAAACACCATACGCCATGACAGGGCTAAGAGGAGAGAAAGAAAACACTCTCTCTCACACACTCACGCAGACACTCCTAGTTAATTTATGTAATATGTTCATTACAAAGAAAGGAAAAAACAGGAACCACCCCTACTCCCGGAGCAAGTCCTGGGGTGATTACAGCGCTCACATGCCCTCCTCACCTGGGCATCACCACCCACGGCCCCGGGCTTGCCACGCCAACCCTGGCCAGTTCCAAGTGGTGGTAGCTCAGCTCTGCCCTCTGGAACGATCTATGCCCTTAGGATTCCAACATCTGAAGTGGCTGCTCTTTGTCCGTACACACATGGATGTACCAAGAGGTGTCCCAGAGACTCGTGTGTGTGTGTGTGTGTGTGTGTGTGTGTGTGTTATATGCACACATGCCTGTGTCAGACAGACAAGGCAGGCAGAGAGGCATCTATTGATATTACAGTTGTGGAAAAAATCCTTGAGCTCCTGCTTTTCATGTTCCTTGGGCGTTGCTCCGTCATGGTTTTGGTTTGTTGGTTTTTTCAACGTAGGGCTTTGCACGTGGTAAGCAGCAGCCCTATCCCCGGGCTGTTTCCTCAGTCCTACCATGTCTAGTTAATCTTCACTTACAGGTATGTGCCTGGCTGTTGAATGTGCATTGTGTGCACGCCGAGGCTGGTGACCACCGGGAGCCAGATCCCTGGGACCAGAGGCGCTGGTGGCTCTGAGCCACCATGCTGCTGGCAGGAAATGAACCTGGGTCCTCCGCTCTTAACTGCCGAGCTATCTTTAGCTCTCCCTTCTCTCCACCATCATGGTTCTCAAAGCAATACATCGGATGTGAAGGATGCCACTTTGTTTCTCAAGAGATTACTGAGAACACTTGCAAGTAAGACTTCTTCCAGGGGAGGAAGGGTTAGACTCTGCACCTGAACCCGAAGCCGCCACCGCCGTGCCTCACTTGTTGGCACGTGTTGTGAGGCAGCTGTGTGGCCGTGTCTCTGCGGTGTAGACAGTCTGCTCACAAACCCAGATGACAGCCATAGGGCACTGCTCTGGAGGACCTTGCAGCACTTGTCTCCAACAGACACGTTAGGATGGGAACTGCCAAATGCATTTCTCCTGCAACACAACTGCACACCCAGAGAAGAGCCACTTCCTAATCTCCAAATTAAAATGTGACTCTATTTTTAAAGGGGGCAAGAGACACAGTGGGACGTGCATGTCTTTTCGAAACATAATCCCGGGCATGGCGGTGCGCACGTGTGACCCCAGCACTGAGAGGCTAAGGAAAGTGGATCCTGAGTCTGAGACCAGCCTGGAGGATACAGGCCAGCGTGGGCAACTTCACAAAGTTTTATAGATGTGAGAATGAAATTATAGATATATAGATACATGTATATCTACATACATAAATGAACACTAACACTATTAACTAAGAAACTTGCAAACTGAAACAAAATGGACTAAGCCTAAATAAATATGTTTGTATAATTTATGTATGTAAAATGATTAGACTGTGAAAAAAGGATGTTAGCGCTGAAAGATGGTTTGGCTGACAAAATGTGTGCCGCCCCCAGCAGCGGGGTAAAAGCTGCCAGTGGTGGTGTGTCTGTGATCCTACACGTGGAGACGGTGGATCCCGGGGCCTCCCAGCCTTCCAGCCTAGCTCAGTCCATGAGCTTCCCGGTCAGTGAGAGGTTGGCTCAAGGCAGAGGCTGGTCAGATGGCTCCGTGCCGTTCCTCCAGAGGACCTGGGCTCAACTTCCAGCACACACGGCCGTCTGTCACGCTAGTCCAGGAAATACACAGTCCTTTTCTGGCCTACCTGTGCATTAGGCATGCCTGCAGTACACAGACACACATGCATGCAAAACTTCCCTACACAGACAACAAATAGACTAAAAATCAGATGGGCCAGGCACGGTGGAGCCCTTGGAAGGCAGAGCCAGGGCGAGTTCGAGGCTGGCCTGATCTATAGAGCGAGTTCCAGGAAAGCCAGGGCTACACAGAAAAACCCTGTCTGAGGGTGGGGAGGAGGAGCTAGAAGAGACACTGACCTTGACTTCTGGCCTGCACACACATGCATTCAATGTACACCTGCAGACACCACTTATTAGCGGCTTTCTTTTTAGCTGTTATTATTGGATTGAACTTATCATATAATACTGTTCTGTCTGCAGCAGAATAAAAACTAAGTCTATTTTATCTGCTTTCAGTAACCAATCAGACTCTTTTGGTCACCATTTGCACGGTCAACCTACTTGTCTTTGAATCTAACATGAGTCTTTGCGAGCCACCAGGAATTGAGCTCGGGACCTCTGGAAGAGCAGAGAGTGCCCTTAGCTGCCGAGCCATCTCTCCAGTGCCCTAACACGAGTCTCTATACATACAGAAGAGCCTGGGGCCAATCTGCCAAGCTATCACTTATATATCAATCTTATCTGAGTGTGACCAGAGTTCTGGGCTTCTCTGTGAAAGCCACGTGTTTAACAGACACAAGAAATCACAATTGAAAAGAAATAATCCACTTTCACTTCAAAATTCTGTCACCAAGGTGGGGGAACAGGCAGAGACCTGCCGTGGTGCCCTGTGGCCAGTTCTTCTCTTTCCTCCATGTGGGCTCCAGGGATGAAACAGGTTGTGAGGTTTGGGGGCCACATCCTTTACCAGCTGAGTCATCCAGCAGCCCTAGAGCCAGTGCCTGTTTGTGGTAACAGAAAACCTACCAACAGATGCTGCTGCCAGTGCAATGTAAAGCAAGCCCAGCCCCCACTGCACCGACAAATGCACCGCAAGCAGTGACGCGCAGTCGCCTGCAGGCGGCGCTGCTAACTGTCCCGGAGGCCTTGCTGTCTAGTGTTTCCTGGACAAATCAGCAGGGCTGTCAGGCCAGCGGTATCTTCCCTTCCAGGAACTGGCATCACCTAGTGTGAGTCAGAGTGCAGGGAAGGATGTCTTTCTTGCCAGCACATGGAATGCACTTTAGCCTTAGAGAACACAGAGGCCCAGTTCTTCCCACCACACCTGAACACCTCGCCAACCGTGAGGGGGTTGGCTGAGGGAGCATGAAGACCAGAGAGCAGAAGGGAAGTCCCTGACTGCACTTCAAACTGAGTCAAACCACTCGGAAGCCTCCTTACCTCAGGGCTTAAGAAAAAAGGAAGCCTCCATAGTAACCAAGTCCTCATTTTACCCAGCAAAACATTGTATGATTGGATTTACTAAGGGTTTATTTTTGTTTGTTTGAACACAGGGTTTCTCTGTGTAGCCTTGGCTGTCTTGGACTTGCTTTGTAGAGCAGGCTGGCCTCAAATCCACAGAGAGCCACCTGCCTCTGCCTCCCTGAGTGCTGGGATTCAAAGGTGTGCACCATCATACCCAGCTACTAAATATTTTTAAGTGCTATTGAAAGAATAAAATCTTGGGCCAGAGATAAGGATCAGCTAGAATGGAAAAGGTCCTTCTCAGCAAGCTCGACAACCGGTGGAAGGAGAGAAGCGCCCTCCTTGCCCTCTCCTGACCTCTACACACCATTGAGCCACAATACACAGTAGACATACATGAGCTTCTGGATTTTAATATTTTATTCAAAACTTGCTTTAAATTTCTGTAAAACATTCTTCAATCCATTATTTTAACATTATAAATTCAACTTGAAGTAGCTGAACAAACGAAGAGAACAGGTAATGGCACTGACTAACTGGGCGGTCTATCTTACAGGAAAGGCAAAGCCCCACCATCACCAAGACAAACAAATCTAACTTACCAGGCATGGACACATTTTATTTTCCTTTCGGTAATAATTTTGGAAAATTACACTTTCAAAGAACCAGCCCTTACAAATAGATACTCTTTCCAAAAATAAACCCAGCATCGAGGTTCCGAGAACTCGCAGAGAACTAGGTGAAAGCGTGTGGTGCTGGCAGCCAGGCTCAAGCCAGTTTCCCACCACAGAGGAGCCGAGCGGCTGGCAGTGACTCCAAACCGCAGGGGCCAGTGACCACCGACGAGGCCTCCTCTGGGTTGGCAATTGTCTTATTGCTGAATTACACAGATTTCGTTTTCTTTGGCAACATCACTGGCTAACTCCAAGGGACAGACACAAAGGTTTGGGTCGTCAGCACTCCAGCCACTGAGCTGTTCTGCTGTAAGAGGGGCTAGGTGAGGAAAGCTCTCACCCGTGACAAGGGGCCTGCCTGCTCACTCCTTACACACAGGTATAATTACTCAGCATCACCAGCGAGAAACAACGGCATCGGCTCCAACTTCCCACATTTGTGAGAAAAGAAAACTGGAGACATCTGGACAGCCATCAATTCTTCTGGAAAGCTGTTTCGTATAAATTCAAAATGGCCTAAACTTGACCACGATTTTCATGAACTCTCATTATAATATCACCAAAACTCATAGTTAAGAAGAGACTGGCAGCTTACATGTTAACTCGTCCCACACACTAGCCCTACTTTAAAGCTTGCCATGACCCTGCCAACAGGGTCCCGACAGGAAGCTCACTGCACAAGTTTCACTGCATTTTTCTCCATGCTCAGAATCACCCACTTAGGATTCCTTCCACTGAAAACCTGTCACTCCAAGTTCAAAGTGGATTAAAGTGGGTGTGGCAGAAAGTGCAAGCGGAAGCATGTTCACATAACACTACAGCAAACACCAGGAATAAGCACATACACAAACACTGTATGGAAACGCTCATGAGTGCAGGAAACACTCCTGTGGACAAACTTATATACAGCTGTAAACGACTTCACACTGGTACAACTGTAAACATCTACAAAAGCCACAACAGAGTCAAATGCACACTCAGTCTCACCAACTGTCTCCCAGTTGCTGCTTAGACAGCAGAGCGGGGTGCCTAAGAAATGCTCTCTTCCTGATCAATCATCTCTGTTTTAACCGAAAACACATCTGCCAGCATGTGCTTCGGGATCTCTGAGCCCCGCACTTTGAGGGCATAGCACGCGTTCTCCACTTTGGCCAGGCTCTGTTTCAGGGTGTACAGCTTCTTGGAAACCTCATAGGGCCCGGTGTTGCCAATGAAAGAGAACCCATCGTAGACCTGGCGTAAGAACTGGCTCACTTCAAAGGGGGTGTCGATGTCCCCGTTGCCCACGCTGTTGATGCACATGCGCATCAACTCCCCGGTGAGGTCGGCCACCCCCAGCAGGTAATCCACAGGCGTGATCTTCAGGCTCCACGTGACAAGCTTCTGGTCCTCAGAGGAGGGCTGCCGAGAGACAGAGAGGGCGCTGTGACGAAGGGGGTACACCACACCACACCATGGAGTACTGAAATCACGGCAGGTCAGCCCCCCCTTCTCCATGTGTGGACTATGCGGCAGGGGCACAAGGAACCCACCCCTACGCTGGCTGAGCGGCTGAGCCAGACGGCCTGGCTGCAGTCCAAGAGTCAAACAGCAACTTACAAACCCTGTGTGCAACTTCACCTGCCGCGCACAGCAGACACATGCTGAGGGGCCGAGCTGACTTCGGTGCATGGCGGTCACCATCAATGGGCACTTCCTCCAGTCCTGCTTCCACCCTTGGCTGCCCTCACCTCACAGCTGCACCTGGTCCCTGCCAGTGCCTCCACCTCCTGCTGCTCACGCCCAGAAACTCGGAATCTTGAATCAGTGCTGAATGTCCTCACCAGCACTACACTGAGCGGTGGACTACATGTGCGATTAGAACCGTCATCACATCTAGACTGTAGAGTCTGAACTGCTGCAAGCTACTCAGCAATCACTTGATACTCTTCAGAGGTTGTCTTTATTGCTGTGTGCGGGGGTGTTCTGACTTGATGGATGTCTGCATAGCAGGTTCATTCTTAGAGCCTGCAGAGGCCAAGAGAAGGTACCAGATCCCCTGGAACTGGAGTAATAGACGGTCGTGACCCTCCACGTGGGTGCTGGGAAGTGAACTCTGAACAGCCAGCCTGCACCACCTTTCCAGCCACCCTCAAACGCAGTCTGTGCAGCCTCTTCAAACACTACCCACCCCCTGTGCTCTTCTGGGCCCTACTCAATCCCAAAGTCCTCAGTTTGATCCAGGTGACATGGCAGAGCCATCTGCCACTCGCCCTGCACTGTCCTCAGTCACCTTCACCACAAGAACATATACCACTGTTACAGCACACCCATCCTTACCTTCTGGCCTCCAGTCTCAGACAAGTTACCGCTCCTGCTGTGTGAGCCTAACTTCCCAAAGATCTTGACTCATCTCCTCCCCTCTCCCAGGACCTTGCTTCATAGACACCTGCCCCTTGGCAAGTTTTCTCTCTCTAGAGCTCAGGTCTCCCCCTCTAACCAGGATCATGCTCCTGCCTCAGCAGCCATTATGGATTAAACAAATTAAACAAGACAATATGCATAACAGTAACCCAAGAAAACACTCCATCTGCCACTGCCCCCCCCCCCCATCATCTCTCTCGGACGTTTCTTTCACAGTGATGCCTGAGTGGTCAGCACTGTGTATGGATGCCGTGTCTGAGGACCTAATGAAGTGCTCACTCTAAGTGAAGTTAAGGAGTACTACAGGCCAGGCTGGGGCTGGAAAGACGGGCAGGCAGGACACCACACTGACAAGCGTGCACTCGGCTGCCAGCTGTGGAGTCTCCGAGATGTGCGTAAGGAAGTGGCAGGGAGAACTCCGCTGCTGCACATCCACATCTTAGTGCTGTTTAGACCCTTCAGAGACCCTGGGGCTCCTGAAGCCCATGGCCCAAGTGGACATGAGCGACAAGGCCTGACATAGCAGGGTCAAAGAGCTGCTTATTAGCAGACCGAGAAGCCCCAAAGCCTGCCTCCTGCCCATTCTGATGCTTCTGAAAGCACGTCATAAACATATCTGGGTTTTTGTGAGCCAATACTGTTTTTTTTTTGTTTTTGTTTGTTTGTTTTAGGAAATAGTGGGTTGTGGAAGAGGAAAGCATTTCAAATGCCACTTAAAACATTATTTCAGAAAATGGTCTTTGGTATTACATAGAAGAGGTTATGGTTATAGGTTGATTTTTAGGAAAATAAGCCTAAACAAACAAAGTAAAATTTGTCAAAATAAATTCTGCTTTCTAAAAACTTTTAATAAGGGAAAAAAAATGGGCTTAAAGTACAATTTTTTGAGATGGACACTGAGTGTTGAGGAGGATAATGACATCATTAATGTACTTTAAAATGACTTATCCATAACTACCTGAACCAAGCAAACACAGTAAAATGTTAACTCCTGACATTTATTCAGGTCCTGGTATACGAGCTATCAAATGTTATCATTCCCTCTACTTTTCTGCATGTTAGAAATTTGTCATAGTAATTTTTTAAATGATTCTGACAATATTCTCACAAGCCAAGTTAAAAAGAAAATTTCCTTATTAAATTCTCGGAATTTTCAGCACCAAAAATCTAGGGCTGACGGGGAAAGTCAGCTGTGGACACAGGCTGAGCATGTGTGAGAAGTGTGTCTGGACCACACTCACAGCCCTCCGTACCACACTCGGCCTGCCTCTGCCCACTCCCTGTCCATCAGGACTGGAAGAAGGCTACTCTCGTGAAGCAGGACACACACTGCCCACTTCTCCCTGTGACTGCACCCCGAAGGGGCGACTGCCCCGGTGAGAGCATGACACTGTGTCTCGGTGTGGGGTTCCTCCTGAACAAAGTCAGAAAACACTGGAGAGCTGAGCAAACAGGGCTCTTTAGACTATGTTCTTTCAGTCATGCCAAAATGAGCTTATTTTGCAATTTTAATTTATTTCACCTTCAAGCAATCTTGACTTCTAACAGTTTATCTACCTAACCTGACTCTGAGTGCTATTTTTAAAAATTAACAAAGGAAAAAGTAGAAAAACCCGGTTTATCTTAATGTATCTGAGATAAGAGATCAAAAGACCCACTTGGTTGCCTGAACGCTGTGTCCAAATCCAAAAGGGGAAAGAGGTACTTTTGGAAAGTCAAAATGCAAAAGTTTTTCTTTCCTGAATTCGGGAGAGCTGGACAACTGTCCGTGAGCATGAGGTGGTTTGAGTAAGTGGCAAACTGGCTCCCGCCACGTGACCACTATTTTAACCAGGAACGCTGCTGCTAAGAATCAACAGCGCTTAGTTAAGAGCGTCTGTGGGTAAAACTCCTTCACTAAGCTCTGAAGTAGGCGCACACAGCCGCCGTCCCTGACATACCTAGAAGCACTGAGAGTGTACACTGCTCCCTAAACTCCTGCTGCAATGTGCTGAGCCCCTCTCTCTGACACCACGGCACTCCTGTCTGTCACTACTGCTTCCCTGAGGAGACCTAGCAACCCAGGCTTCAGGAAGTCAGTAGTGTGCACCAATCACTGTGCTGTGTATAAAGTACAGAAGGAAACCAAATGCAACTTTCGATTCTCACAGTGTTGCTGTCCGCCCCACTGTCTTCCGTTGTGAACGTCAGCTGCCTGTTAATCTCCTCCACACTGATGAGTGAGCGAGCCTTGATGAAGTGTTGAAAAGACACGGCCTCCACATACTCCTGCAGTCCTGAAAAGCCAACAGAGAAGTCACTAGAACAAGCACAGAGCTGCGAGAGCGTTACCATAACGAGTGGAGCTGCCGTCACCACCATGCTGAGTGTGCTGGATGGCCGTGCAGACCGTTCAGCTGAGGCCAGGCACACAGGCATCCCTGGGCCTCCGTACCAAGGCCCAAGGGTGCCATCAACCCCTTTCTACAGCAGCTGGGATGGTGGTCTGGGCATACGTCCTAACCACTGCAGTGTGCCTTGAATGAAACAGGCATAAGACAATTAAACGAAGGACTTCCACTTACAACCATCACACAATGACCAAGGCTCAATCGGAGCATGCTTGTTGCATACTTTCACTTTGGGAGGGTGGACGGGGTGATAGCTGTACAACACGGTGGACACACGAACGCCACAGAAGTACAAACGGCTGAACTGCTCAGCCTCCTGTCACACAATCTACACCCAAGCACCTACACCTAAGGGGTCCCTCAAGGCCTCCATGTGCTGCAAAGCACAACATTCAGAAACAGACCTCTCAGCCGTGCACAGCGGCTCAAGCCTGTTATTCCAACTCAGGAGCTTAAGGCAGGAGCACTGCCCAGGCTCTCATCCAGCCTGGACCACACAGAAAGTTCAGGCCAGCCTGGAATACCAGGTAATTAAAAAAAAAAAAAAAAAAAAAGTGGGGCATGCTGGCACATACCTGTAATCCTAGCACTGGGGGAGGCAGAAGCAGTTGGATCACTGTGAGCTCAAGGCCAGCCTGGTCTACCAAGTGAGTTCAGTTCAGCCAAGGCTACACAGAGAAACCCTGTCTTAAAAAAACAAAAACAACACAAATAACAAAACATGTCACAGCTGGGCACTGGACGTAGGCCTGTTAGCTCTTGGGAGGTAGAAGCAAGAGAGTCAGAAGTTCAAAGCCAGCCTCACCTCAGCTATACTGAGTTGGAGGCCAGCCTCAGCTAAAGGAGACCCCGTCTCCAAAAGAAAAAGGAAATTTAAGGCTTGTGCTATCTCACAAGGAGAGTTCAAGGACACCTGGCCCCAGACACTGAGAAGCACTGGGTCACATGTAGGTAAAAGGATGTTTAAACAAGTTATGTTTCAACTTGATGAAAAGGACATCCGTTATTTTCAGTGTATAATTCCCAAGGTGAAAATTTTCAGCCCACTGCCATACTCCAAACAATGCCTTCCCCTGTGCTTCTACCTTGGAGGAAATCCAAAAAGCATTATTTACAGAATCTGCTTCCAGTAAGAGAGAACTCTGGAGGTTGCTTTTATGTAATTAGTTCTTTTTCACTTCATTCCCCTCTTAGAACATGCACAGGGAAACCCAATCACAGACTTCTGATTGCTTTTATTCTCACTGGACCTAAGCCATACACATCACTCCATTCAACACCAAACCTCGCCTGGGAACAATTGAGAAATCTCAACTTGCTTTGCAGGATTTCAATTCTTTTCTTAGAAAAGTGTTCACCACAGGTATAAGCCCCAAAGGAATGGGAGTTATGCTCTACAAAGACTTGAAGGCAGATGTAAACAGCGGCACCCTCACAGGAACCAAACTGATAGACAGATAGAATGTAATCTGTCCAATCATGATTACACCATAACAAGGAAATATTAATGTATGCTACCACACAGAACCCTGAAACCATTACAGTACATGAAAGACATTGTACAGTCCTATTCGTGTGAGCTGAGCAGATAAGACAACTCCAAAGAAACAGTAAATTAGAGCAGCTAGAGGGTTTGGGTCAAAACAAGCTGTGTTATGAGTAGCTACTGTTCGTTCCAAAAAGCAGAGATTAACTTGGACAGTATGTTCAAAACTATTATTGTCCTTATCGACACAGTGCTACAGAGTTCAGACTAAAAATGTCAACTTTCTGAACAGAAGAGCAAAGGGACGTCTAGAAATGAAAGAGAAACTGGACTAAAATACTCTCTTGCAGGTGGACACCAGACACTGGCTAGAAACATGTCTCTACCTGGGTTTCAGGCGTCACAAAATGCGTGGAGATCCTTCTGAAGCTCACTGTCATGACCACTGAGGTTCCAGGTAGAAATACAGACGCACTAAAATCAAATGGTCCCCAAAGCGGTCACTGAATCACCTCCTACTTAAACACACTTCTAAACTACAGCTAGTTCACTCCCGGGTTGAGGCTGACTTCAGAGAATTTTGGTCCTGGCTTCATCTGATGCTAACGTCAGTAGGTGAAGCTGAAGCAGAAAGGAAAGAGACAAAGACAGCCTTCATCAAACTCTCCTGAAGCCTCGACTTCCTCACTCACAAGCAGTAAAAATAACTCAGGGGCCACAAAGCAAAAGCTGTGACTCTAGGAAGACAACTCCACGTAAGAATCTGCAGCACGCCCAGCAATGGACATACACCACTCAGTCAAATGGATGAACACATGGAGCCCAGTTCAAGGCCAGGCGGGCAGGGCAGACACTGTCTATTTTAAAAACCAAAAATCTCTACCTGACCTTAGACACTCACTCACCCACCATTCACATTCTTGAATAAGCTATTAAAACATCACTTAGGCACTAAGCAACGGATGTTACACACGTAAACATCTCAAAACACGCTAAGTGACCCTGACTAAGCTGCAACGCAGAGCTTTCCCTTTAAGAAGCAGGGCACTCCCTGGCCTGTTAACTTCTCATACAACAAAAAGGAGTCATAGAAAAGGTTAACTTGCTTATCTCAAGCAGTTAATTGTGCATTTACTTGTTCAGCCATTCTTTTGGAGTGACTCTCACCCAAGGTGTCCTGTTGAACCATGAGGCCACTGTGCACTCACACAGGCCTCCCAGGGAAATGCTGCCTGCTGTCAGCTCTGTGCTTCATAAGCATAGAACTCCTTTAGTTAAGTGCCAGAGCCATTTTATTTTCAAGTCAAAAGAATGGCCTTTTGGAGTAACACTAAACCAAAGTTCCCAATTACAGCAGCCGGCTACTCATAAGCACCACACTGTCAACACTATAAATAGATTTATTTTCCCAAGTACAAACTAAGCAACTGTTCAAGGTCCACTTTCTGGCTTCCCCGAGCCAGGCAAGGTACTGTGTGTTCATCAGGCCAGCACTGGGAGGCAGAGGCAGAAAGACTGATTAAGAAAGAGGTCAAAGCCAGTCTCAACTCTCTAGGAACTCTGAGGCCAGACTGAGCTATAAGACCATCAAAACTTCATTTGAAAGACGTCCTCATCTGGAACCAGTGCGAGGGTTCAGTGGGTCAGAGCTCCTGCCACCAAGCTGATGATGTGAGTTCAAGCCCTGCCACCCACATGGTGGAAAGAGACCACCAAATCCCCCAAGTTGTTCTCTTACATCTGCACACGGGCCATGGTGCACACACCGGCAGGGACACACAGGTGGTTTAAGCTGTTAGTACCCCTCCATGGGGTGTCGGTGAAAACGGACACAGCTCACACATGCCCTATGTAACTCTCACACTTACCTGTCGTGACAGCACGGTGAAATTGGTGCATATCTTCGCCCGAGAGCTCCTGGGCTACCTGGAGAATTTTCTGCCTGACGCCATCCAGCTTAGTTTCTGATTCCGTCAGGATCTCCTCCATATCAGGAGCACTGTAATGACAGTAGGAAACCTGAAAACCCCAGCCTTGAGATCAAGCTGTAAGAAAAACCTTATTCATAAAAATCAACCTCTGGGGCTGGAGAGATGGCTCAGTGGTTAAGAGCATTGTCTGTTCTTCCAAGGGATCTGGGTTCAACTCCCAGCAACCACATGGCAGTTCACAACTGTCTGTAAGCAGTTCCAGGTGATCTGATACCCTCATGCCAATGCACATAAAAGAAAATAAATTATCTTAAAAAAAAAAAAATCAACCTCTATAGTTGGCTGCTTCCACCTAAACAACTAAAAACTCAAAACAGAAAACAAAACAATAGATCATGCAAAACAATGGTTTCAGACACTGTACTCAGGCAACATGAACACTGAACAGGACAACAAGCAGGAAGTGAAGACACACCCAATGTCCAGCTCCAGGGTGGGAAGAGTTTCCAAGTGACAATGTAGGAAGAAAAAAACCCTCAGCAGAGTCACACCCAGCATGAGTTGAAAAGTTGAAAGTTTAAGGAGGTCATGAGCTGAATATGCAGGGCAGAGAGCAAGGAGGAAACCATAGCAGACAGTGCTTCAGAGCACTGCGACGTGACACAGGGGCTTCCCAGTCTCCAACTGAGCACAGGTCACTGAAGGCAAGTACAAGAACTGTGGCCTGGTACTCAAGAACCCTCAAAGGGGGCAGGCAGCACGGTTCCCCAGCCTATATGCAGCCGAGAGCGCTGACTCATCAGCACCGACACTACAAACACATTAATGCAAGCTCCCCAGGCCAGAGGAAAATGATCCCAGATGGAGATCTGAACCCACATGCCAAGGGATAAACGACATTAGAAATGGTGACTGCAAGGATAAATGTGCAATCTGTCCCTTGTCCCTAAATCACACTGCTTAGAGTGAAAACAAAGTGTGCTGCGCCTATAACAGAGCTGCAGGGACTATCACAGTGGCACAGAAAGCTAGGCTAGGAGGGAAAGGAAGACTACCCTTACACATATAAGCTTCTCAGCCTGGTGTAAGGAGATGTCTGAGCAGCCCTTACTTCCCAATTCACTGCAGTAACTGACAGGGCACATCAACACCAGACCTGAATTCACCACGTTAACTATCCACCAGAAGCATGCAGAGCAACGGTGAGGCTGGCTTCTGCATCAGTTAGCCCAGCACCATCTGAGAGAGACCGTCTAGACTGCTGAGACACACACCGCAGACCAGTAAGCAGCATGCACACACATTCTCACACACATGTACTCTAAGAGGACCAAAGTGTCCAACCCAGAGCCACTGAGATGGCTGAGGGAGTGATGACCATGCTGTGCAAGCCTGAAGACCCGGGCTTGGATTCCTGGAACAAGGGGGATGAAAGAATGCACTCCACAAAAGTCCTCTGACTTCCACAGGCAGGTAAATAATAAATCTCTCTCTCTCTCTCTCTCTCTCTCTCTCTCTCTCTCTCTCTCACACACACACACACACACACAGACAATAGTTACTTCATGGTGGCACACAGCCTTAGTCCCAGTGCTCACGAAGCAAAGACAGGCAGATTTCTGACTCTAAGGCCAGCAAGTTCCAGACAGCTAGGGCTACAAGAAGAGATTCTGTCCAGAAGAAGAAGAGGAAGAAGAAGAAGTAGTGGCAGTTGTTGTTGTTGCCGGACCAGAAGCTGGTGGGATGACTCCATGGGGGAAAGACTCGCTGTAGAAGCAGGAGGCCGGAGTTCAGACACCATGCTCCCTAATAAAACCCAGCTTAACTCCAGCGTTATGGTCAGAGGAGCCACACAGATAGCTGGAGCTCACTGGCCAGTCTAGGCAAAGCAGGAAGCTCTAGCTTAGTGAAAACTCTATCTCACAATAAAAATAAGTCAGACAAGAAACAGAAGAAGATATCAGAGGCCACCACATGTTCCTGTAAGCACATGTACAAACACACAAACTCATCTGAAATAGGCAGACCCAGTACAGAGCCATACTAGTCTATCCAAGGAAACCATAGGCAGAAGCATCCTGAGCTCAGCTGCACTACAGACTCTGGCTCAAAGACAACAAAGGGCTGGAAAAAGGCTCAGATGCTAAAGAGGAGCTTCAAACCAAAAGGACGAAAGTCCCAAAACAAAGCAAGAAAAAGAAGAGAACCAATACCTATCATTAAATATAAATAACCTAATAAGCACCCCTACTGACTGACATAAATTGCCAGAATTGATTTTTAAAATGCAAGAGAAACAAGAAATCCAACTTAACAGTACGTATATTTTGTTTGTTCCCAAAGGAAGCTGGGTGTGGTTATCATGTGCACTTCTTAGGAGTCGGACAGAGGACCGTAAGCTCCTGTCTCAAAAAAGAAAGGTATTGGCTCAATTCCCATGCCACCAAAAACCAAAGAATTTTCAGTTAGTGTAATGGAATACTTCAAAATATTTTAAATAGTAAAAACCAATAAACTGCACCTGTTCTTCCCTGAACAAGGTGCATCCAGCCCTCTACAGGCACCTGGAATCCACGTCGGGGATGAGCTGGACTCACAGGCTGAAGCAACCACCCTCTGCCCTGCGTGAGATGGGGAAGCTAAGGAAGCAAAGGAGCGAGAGTGGAGATGAAGGCTGTCTCCTGGCTGTGCTCCTAAGACACTCCTGCCTTTGCAGACTGCTCTAACCCACTGCTCAGCCAGCATCACCGTGTTCCTTCTTCCAGCCTGCCTAGGAAGCTCCCTAGAGAAGCAAGACAATTGGCCTGGACAAGGAAAATGCAAAGCAAACAATGCCACAGGGCTCAAAGAGAAAGTGTCAAAGAGCTGAGCAGCTAGCAGTATTATGTGCTGTAAAAACACAAAACCAGATGCACCACATTTTACAATAGGAAGGCAACAAGAACCAGAAATAGACACGGCTGCACTCAGTAGAAAACTGAATGGGAAATTAACTATATTTTCACATCTGTTTAATATTAAATTTTTATATCAACTGATACTTTAACGTAATAGGCTCCAAAAGATAATTCAAGACTGAATATCTTCTCTTCAGACTATCCTTATATATAATACATATAAAACATGTAAATAAATGATCCAAGCACAGTATGAAGCCCTCAGGCAGGCTAAAAGCAAGAATTCCCCCTCTTATTGGTTTTTTTCCCTCCTATTTTTAAAATGTTGCTTCTAGGGCTGTAGAGAGGGCTCAGCAGTTAAGAATGCACACTACTGGGAATGGCTCAGTGCTTAACAACACCATCTTCTCTGACAGAGGACCAAGGTTCAATTCCCAATCCCACATGACAGCTCACAACAGTCTAACTTAAAAAAAAAAAAAAGGAATGCATACTGCTTTTACAGAGAAACAGGGTTCACTTCCCAGCACCCAGAACTCCAGGGGTCTAACACTCTTGTGCAAATACCCACAAACAGACACACACAGCACGTTTTAAAACAAAATTAGAATATTTTATAAATTATTTTATATCTGTGAATATTTGCCAGTAAGTCCATCTGTGTACCATCTGTGTGCCCGGTGCCCACAGAGGCCAGAACAAGACATCAGATGCCCTAGAACAAGAGCTGCAGATGGTTGTAAGCCACTGTGCGGGTGCCGGGAACTGAGCAGCCCGGGCTCTTAACCACTGAGATAGAGCTTCAGCCCCAAATAGTAATTTTTTAAATGCAGCTGCTAGTATCATCTGACACTGTTTAAAACCCAAAATATATTCTAACATCTGTTACTGTCTGTTGAGATATAAAATGTATAAGTATAATGCATCAAAAGATAAATTTTAATTTTTAAATTATATTCACTTGTGTGTGGGTGTGTACGCTCACGTTTCATGATGTCTGTGTGGAGGTCAAAAGCCAACTTTCAGGAATCAGTCCTTTCTTTTCACAAACCTGTCCGGAAACCCAACTCAGGTAATCGCACGTGGTGGCAAGCACCTTTACTCACTAAGTCACCTCACCAAATAGCAAAGTTCAAAGATGCTCACTCACCTTGTAATCCTGTGGAGAAGAAAAATCGTCCTCTTACTTTCCACAGTAATATCCCTGCTCAGCTTCACAAGTCTCTCATATTTGTCATGCCTCGCGTCCAACTCCTGCTGAAATGCTAGAACACATTGTGATAGCCATAAGCTGCAGTCCTAACTCCAAGCCAATCGGATGACAGAGGTCATGTGACACACAGTGGATGCAGCCAACGCTGTAGTCAGCTGCCTCCATGGACGACTTGGCAAGCAGAGTACAGTGCTCATGACACTGATTCTCAAAATGCAGTAGCTGAACACAGCCCTCCATCATCTGACAAAACACGGAACTCCGGGACCCCTGGAGGACTTTAGAAAAATTTGTAAACTACTTCAAAGTGACACTGGTATGGCAAATGAATACAACAAACTATCCTATCATCTCAAAATAACACTATCGGCTTTCAGTTCCCGATATTAACAGCAGCATTGCAGGGCTGGGCTATAGCCCAACTGGTAGGGTTCTGGCCAGGCATGCAGGAGCCCTGGCTTCAATCCTCAGGGCTGCATAAAAACAAGCCCCAGAAGGTGTCCTTGGACCGTCACTGGCTCTCTCTGTCACTCTCCCAATGTGGCCACACTGAATAAATCTTCTTTCTACTGTTCCCTATATAACAAGGGCATGGTGGCATGGACCTGCAATCCCGAACACTCAGGAGACGGAGGCTGGAAGATCAGGACGTAAGAGTCATCCTCAAAAGATCAGTCTGGGCCAATGAGACTATCTCAGTATTAATGACAATGATGACGAAGACTCCGGATTCTGGCTGATATTATAAATGCAAAATTAGGTGAAACACAGTTCCTAGTGTCAAACATAAGACACTGGAATAATTAACAAGTGATTAAATAAAACACACCAATGATATAATAAACACATAGAGAAGGTTTAGGGAAAAAATAACAGCATCTCCTGAGTGAATGGCTAGAAACTGAAAGAACGTAACATTCATCACCAAGGAGCTACTTGATGGGTCTTGAAAACATGGTCCACTGGGCTGGTAACAAAAGCACTATCAGAAGCAAAGACAAGCTCAAGACCTAGCTACCCATAAGAGAACCAGAAAAGCAGCAAATATGCTGGAAACGAGCAGCTTGTTTTCATCCGGTATTCAGCCACATCAACATGCCTTCTGCTCATTTAATTATACCTCATTTCTCTACACTTAGGAAGATCACTTCAGGTACTTTTAAAACGGTCTAGGTTTAGGTTCTTTTAAAACTGTCCACAAATTAGTTGAGACCCTTCTCTTTACAAGGCGCAAACTAATTCTTTCTTCGTAAATATGAAGCGGTTCTTACTTTGCCTTGCTTTTAACAAATGCAATGTGGCAAGCACAATCTATATCCCAAAGACCTTGACTATTATGGCCTATGAAGATGTTAACATCGGTAAACAGGTAAACAGTTCCACATAAGCATTTAATGTTATTTAATAAGGAAATATCCCACACTCTTAACAACTATCCTGTATGTAACATCATCTTCTCACCACTTCCTATCACATATATTTATATTTGGCGTGTGTTTCATTGGTTAACTACACTGGCACAGACAAAATTTATTTTGAGGTAGCACTTTGCACAGAATAGGAACTAATTATTAGCTGGGCAGTGGTGGTGCACGCTTTTAATCCCAGCACTTGGGAGGCGGCGGCAGATGGATCTCTGTGAGTTCAAGACCAGTGCAGTCTACAGAGTTCCAGGGCAGCCAGAGCTACACAGAGAAACCCTGTCTCTAAAAAACAAACAAACAACAACAAAGAACAGGAACTATTAGTAAACGTTGTAGACACTGGTACACTGACAATCTTAGTGTATTAACGTGGACAGGTTGATTCTGTTATCTGAACCTTTGGAATACAGATTCTTCAGGCCAGACCTAGCACCAACACAAACAATTCGGGAAAACTAAGCTTTACAACCATGGCCTAGCCGCCCCCTGACACAAACACACTACGACGACGCGTCTCCTTACGGGAACTTACATTTGAAGGCCAACATCACCGGCGAAGACGAACTGACATCCTTCCCTTCCCTCCTCTGGGTATGTGGGAAGTTGTCATGCTTCCTCTTCCTGAACCCTCCTGGTCCTTACGCAGAAAAGAGGGAGAGCTGGAGAGCGCCCTTCCATTGTCGCGCTCACACAGCCCAGGCCACCCAGGCCACCCCCTTCCTCCGCCCGGTGCCCGCAGGGCCCGGCCTCCCGGGCCGCCTCCCCAGCCATGACCCGGACGTGCCCCGGCGCAGGGCTCAGATAAAGGCGCGGATCCGAGACTCAAGGAAGGGGGCTGTCCCCGAGGCCGGTGTGCAGGGGGCACCGGGGCAGCCTGCAGCGCGGTGACAGCCGAGCAGGGCCACAAGGCTGCAGGCCCTCCCCTCCACGCCCTGGGCGCCCGCACCTTCTTTGCCGCTCATGGCCGCGGGGCCTTGGCTCGCACGCGCAGGGACCGCAGCCGCCGGGCCGGCGCAGCGAACGGGCCGTCGCCGGACGCCGAGGAGCGCGGCAAGAGCCCGAAGGTTAGCAGCGCACAGGGCCCTGGTCGCCGAAGGCCGCCGCCGGAAGCCGAGCCTACACGCAGCCTCACTACGGAGCTGCGTCCGCCGCCGAGATGCCCCCGGCCGCGCACACTTCCGGCCTGCGCCTCCAGCGCCGCGGCGGGCGCGCTCCTTCCGCGGCACACGCTTCCGGCCCCCATACCCGCGCGCTCCCTCCGCCGCACACACTTCCGGTCTGTGTCCCGGTTTCTCCCACGTACGCACGTTCCCCCGCGCGCTCCCTCGGCCGCGCATACTTCCGTTGTGCCCGGCCTGGACCGCCTGCGGTCTAGTGCTCGCTTGTGCCCTGTGGGTCGGGTGCGAGCCTCGGCTGGCGGGCGGGCCTGGGCAGCAGACCCGGTGGGCCTCACCTCCCGCCTCTGATTTAGCCTCCTGTGTACACCTCAGCACGTGGTGGGTGTGTGCTCCTGGAGGTGCTGGCCGTTGCCTCAGTTTACACCTCTGTCGAGTGAGAGTGGTTATGCTTGCCTCGCAGACTCTTTGAGTGTTTCGAAGAGAAGCCGCTTTGGAATAGGTGGGAAGTCTGGTCACCTTGTTCAGTCAGTACGGCTGTTGGTTGAGCAGTTGCAACTTGGTCTGGCTGGACTTTGGGGGCCCTGGTAGCATTAGCTCCAGGCCTCCAGCAGCCCCTTATTAAAGAACCGTGCTCAAGATTGGTCACTGAACACAAGCCAAGGATCTTGAGTATTGCGTCACACGGTCTGTCCTTGTTAGCTTGGGAACAGAGGGACAGTTACAGAAATGACATAGCTGGAATTGGGCAGTGACATTAAGGCCACGACAGGAGCCTCTCTCTACTAAAGGCTACTAAAGTAGCCTCCAAAGTATCTTCCATCTCCAAAACCTGTCATCCTCAAATCTGCGAAAAGCTGGATGGATTGGACAGATTTCTTGTGCAAGAGACAGCTGCTGGAGAATGTCAGTTGATGGATGCTGGACACAATTGTCTTGAGTTTCTGCGACTTGTAAGCCTGTTCTCTTTCACCAGCACTTCCCTGCTTTTTGATTGACAGTGATGTGAAGCCAGAGGGATGGCTTAGTAGGTAAAGTACCTGCCATGCAAGCATGCGGAACCTGGATGACACCCAGAACTCACATATAGCAGCACTGGGGAGATGGAGACACACCCTTGGGGCTTGCTGCCTGGCCAGGGTAGCATGCTTGGGAAGTTCTGAGCCCGTGAGAGACCCTGTCCATAAAAACTGAAAGGTGGATTGCACTTCCAAAGACACTGGGGAAAAGAGGGGATGACCCGGTGAACAAAGCTCTTCCTTAACCCCACATAAATGCTAACATCACCTATAATTTCTGGGAAAGCACAATGAGTTCCCCAGGAAAGACTATTCAACAAGCTCTAGGTTCATGTGAGAAACCCTCCCGCAATATACTATCAAAGATGCTATTTCATGACTCCTCCAGCTTACACACTCGCATATACACACACATGCATTCATAACACAAAATGTCACCTGACCATGCTTCAAAACCAAAGAGACTACTCTGATTTCAGTGTCTTAATCTAACTTCCTCCAGGATTCAAGGAATTCAGTGGCTGAGAGAATCACAGCCCGCACTAACTTAGGTGTATGCTCTCCCAAAACAGCTCCCAAGGCTTCGCTCCCAAAACCTGAATCATCCTCTTCCTTCTGCAGCCACTCCCTGGCTCAACTGTCTCTGCTTCGTGCACTTTTTTTCCCATTGCTTCTCAGAGCCAGAGTTTCATCACTCATAATGGCTTCTCGGAGTAGTTAAAGGAGGTGGATCCCCTGAGCTTTTTTTCCCAGCACAGATTTACATAAGTAAGTAACTAACCTCAGGCCTCTACTAGCTACACCTCTGTCAGAACCCTTTCAGCTTCCCGGCAGCCTGCCAGAAGAATCCTCCCCAGAATCCTTTCCCTGTCTCCTTGTTTTATTGTTTCAGTCACAGACACTATGTGTTGCTGTTTTTGTTTTGGGGGTTTTTTTTAGCTGTTTTTAAAGGATCGTAGCACCCCAAGACAAGGAGAGAAAGAGAAGGACTGCTCTGTGATATCTTAAATCTGGAGTTTGTAATTGCCTCAGTTGGACTGGCTGAAGCCAAAACCTTCCAGAGGCACCTGCTGTAAAACCTCACTCCGTCACCTTCACAGGGGAAATGTCACATATCAACCAGTTTTAGATGTTGGGAACAGCACAAAATGGGTTCTCAGGGGCTGATATTTTCAGTATCTCCTTTACATGGTCATTCCATAAACTAGGCATGGGAGCATGGGAAATTAACAGAATCTTTTGTTTGTTTGTTTGTTTTGTTTCGTTTTTCAAGACAGGGATTTTCTGTGTAGCCTTGGTTGTCCAGGACTCACTTTGTAGACCATGCTGGCCTCGAAATCACAGAGATCCACTTGCCTCTGCCTCCCAAAGTGCTGTGCTGGGATTACAGATATGTGCCACTGCACCTGGCTGGCATTTACCAGAATCTTGAGTGATGGTTTTAGGTTGGGTTTGGGAGCTTGGGGAGTTGAGTTTTTGCTCAGTCTTTTCAGGTTATTTGAGATGTAGGATCTCACATAGCCCAGGCTGACCTCAAACTAGAGTTAGAGCTGAGGATGACCTTGAACTAACCTTTCTGCCTCTGCCTCCTGAATGCTGTGTCCCACCAGCAGTTTGTTTTGTTGTTGTACTGTTTTGTTTTAGGCAGAGTCTTGATATGTAGCCCAAGCTGGCCCCAAACTCACTGCATAAAATCAGGCTGGGCTCAAATAATCCTGCTGCCTCAGCCTCCTGTAGTGCTGAGATTACAGATGTTCACCCCTGGGCCTGACTGCTTCCTGCTTAGTTACCTGATCTTTCACTTCTGGAGACTGAGCCAAGGGCTTCACAGCTGCTAAAATAACTTTCTACCACAGAGTCACATCCCTGACCTTTGAACCAAAACATTTGGAAGATATTGATGGGATCCAATGTATATTTCAGGCATGCACACACCCACTCACAGACTTAAATTTTAAGCAATGTTAGATGTAGATAAAAGTAATGTTTTCCATCTAAAATTGAAGAGAGAGAGAAGCCATGTAATGATAGGGAAATTAGCAAGGAACTAATCATGTCCTGTGTGGTAGGATAGCTGTAACCAAGAACACGGAAAATAGCCAACCGTAAGGAGACAGAGAAGTGCTGTGAACTATTATCTGGCAGTTAAAAAAAGCATCATTCATGCCATGACATTGAGGGACCTTGAAAATGAGCTAAGTGGAAGAAGCCAGTCAAAAAGGACCATATAATTCAGTGAATAAACCTACTAGGGGTTACGTAGGGCTAACAGACATAGAAGGAAAAAAAATGATAGCCAAAGGGTATGGACTTTATTTTGGGGTGATGAAAAAATGTCCTGAAATTGACTGTGTGGTCACACAAATCTGTGACTATACTAACAGTTCTTTAGTTGGTCACTGTGTGAATTACACGGTATGTCTTGTGTTTCAGAAAGTGTATTAAAGAGTGAGCCAGGCATGGAGGCACATCCCTGTAATCCCAGCACTTGGAAATCAAAGACAGGAGGATCGCTGCAACAATTACCCACTTTACATTTTCAGTCTAGACCACATGGACATTAGACTACCTCCCTGTCCTTGAATGCCTAATGCAGTTCTCAAAACCAGCATGCCTAAAATTAAATACAAGCATCCCTCAACCTACTTCGTCAGCTACATTCACAATCTCAGTTCATTCCTACCCTAACAGTTGCTATCTGCCCACCCATCCATCCATCCATCCATTTACTTACCTATCTAGCTATCTATCTCATTTGTGAGCACAAACTCACACACAGACAAATGCAAACTTCTTCTTCTTCTTCTTCTTCTTCTTCTTCTTCTTCTTCTTCTTCT
>NW_026593947.1:3485424-3522468 GCF_907164565.1 Psammomys obesus
CTTCTTCTTCTTCTTCTTCTTCTTCTTCTTCTTCTTCTTCTTCTTCTTCTTCTTCTTCTTCTCCTCCTCCTCCTCCTCCTCCTCCTCCTCCTCCTCCTCCTCCTCCTCCTCCTCCTCCTCTTACTGAACTTTACATACCTTAGATGTTCCATACAGAATCATGCTGCTGCTCCAGGCCATGCTGCAGCTCCAAGCCGCAGTGTGAGCACATTTGGATCAAGGACATTTGTGAGATATAAGTGAGGTCCTGAGCTTGGGATCTGAATCCAGTATGATTGGTGGCCCTGTGGAAAGAGAAAGAGCCAGCAAGGTGGCTTAGAGAATAAAGACACTTGCCATTAAGCCTGATGAGCTGACTTCAATTCCCAGGACCCACAGGGTAGAAAAACAGAAGTGCCTCCAAAAAGTTTCCTTTGACCTGCACAAGTGCACGTGCACACACAAATAGATAAGAAATGAATGTTATAAAAATAACCCGGGCATGGTGACACACGCCTTTAATACCAGTATTGGGGGAGGCAGGGGCTGTGAGTTTGCAGCCAACCTGGTCTACACAGCAAATCCCAGGCTACACAGGGACCCACAGTGAGACACTGCCTAAAATTGATTAATTAATTAAAATACATGCACACCAAAAAACAGGCCATGTGAAAACATGGCTCAGAAGGTGTCCGTCTGCAACAAGAGAGAATCCATCAGATCACAACCGTGTTAACAACCTCCAGAACCATTGATGACTTAAAATTTTTTTCAAGACAAGGTTTCTCTTTGTAACCCTGGCTGTCCTGCAACTCACTCTGTAGACCAACCTGGCCTCTGCCTCCCAAGGGCTGGGATTAAAGGTCTGCACCACCACTCCAGGTGTCAATAAACAGGTTTTAAAACCACTAGCCTATGTTGCTTTTCTGTGGCCATGCAAGCAGACAGACTATGGCTTCTACTTTCAAAATCTAGTCAAATTATAACCTGGTCTCCTTAGACTCCACCAACTGAGCCCACACCATCTTTCACCTGAACGGTCCTGGTTCCAACCCCATCTAAGGTTCACAGCCCTGTGTAAGTGTGCTCTGTTTCCTTCCTCCTAAAACAGAATTGGCCTTTGAACTTTGCTTGACCAGGAGAATGCCAAGAATGTGGTGCTGGCTCAACTCCAGGCCCTTTCCACTGAGCTCTCTTGGAAGCTGTTACCACCATGTACAAAGTCCTTACCTGACTGGACAGAAAGGTTGGACTAGCTCTACAGCCACCCTCCTGAGGTACAAGGTAGAAAAGTGAAACCATCAGTCAACATTCCAGCCAGCTGAACTCGGCCCTGAGTGCCACAGCAAATAATCCTGGCCATCACCGGCCAACTGTAAGACAAAAATCGGCATTGTTTTAAAGTAACTTAGTTTGGGGGGTTTGTTCCACGGTAATAGAGATCTCTCGTTACCATTTTGCACAATTTTCAGCTGTCTAGCCACACAACAGCCAACAAAATTCCATGAAAGCACACCAGATAATGTGGCTCCATCACTTAAACTTTGTAAGGCCGTAGTCAAAAGCAACAAAGTTGTCACAAGTCACACAGTATGGCTCTGCTCTGGTCACTTGCCCTTATTGCTATCTGCTAGCTGTTCTTTCGTATTTGGACTTCCTTTTGAAGCCAGCTAAGCCTGGTCCTCCCCCGGGATTCATGGCTGTCATTCCCTGAACTGGGATTGCTCTGCCTATAGGTTTTTCTTTCTCTCCTCTCTCCTCTTTTTCTTTGCCTGCCTCTTCCCTATCCCCATCCCTTGCTTCCTCTTACCCTCCCCTTCCTCCTTTCCTCTCCTTTCTCTCCTCTCTTTCCTCCCACATCCTCCTCTTCATTCTCCTCCTCTCCACTTCATTCACTTTCTTTTTTTCTCTTTGAAGCAGAAGTCTCACTGGGTAGACCAGGCTGGCTTTGAACTGGCAAGTGACAAAAGATCCATCTGCCTCTCCCTCCCAAATGTTAGGGTTAAAGGCTTGCACCACAGCCAGTGCTCTCACTATTGCCACTAAGGTGTCTCCTCATTGAGCCCTATGGCTCAAGCAGTGACTCCCAGAGATGCTGACTGCAGGAACTTGTGAACATTACCTCAGTGCCAAAAGTGACTCTAAAAATACAAGTAAGAATATTGGGGTGGGCATACTGTCCTGGATTATACAGAGGGGCCAGGGCAATTGTTAATGCCCTCCTAAGGGAAAGGAAGGGACCAAAGAGCCAGAGCTTCAAAAATGGTGAAGTCCTAAGGGATGACCCTGTTGGAGTTGGGGCACAAGTCAAGGAATGTCAGAGCCCCCTGGAAGCAAGAAAAAGTAAGGCCCAGTCTCCCCTAGAACCCCAAGAAGGAACTTTGTGTATGAACCTCAACTTTTGCTGTGATTTTCAGACTTCTAACCCCAGGAACTGTATGAGAAAAGATTACATTCTGTTACGCAACTGTTTGTTGCAGCAGCAGCAGAAAACTGATGCATCTCCCCGGCAGTCCTACCAGAAATGACAGCCCAGGCTATTCCTGGACGCTCCCACCTCCACTGTCTGGAATTGTTCTTTACAACTGGGAGCAGGGTTGCAGCCAGCACCCAGTGTGTAGAGGTCAAAGGTACAGCTAAACATTTACAGTGCATGCCAGAGCCCCATCACAGTGCACCACCCGTAGGTATCAACAGTGGTGAACTAAGAAACTGGGGCGCCTGCCCTAAATAAACAGGAGGGGGACATCTGCGATCTGACCTCCACTACCAAAGGAAACAGGTGCTTCACAGCAGATGCTGGGGCAGCTGCAACATGGGGACCCGAGGGACAACGACACAGACCACAGGCCACGGCCAGTGTTACTAAGAGAAGGTCACCCGTCAGACACAGGCTGCTGAGAACTCAGCCACCAGAGACACAAAGGTACGCTGGTCTCAACAGCAAAGGGTACCAACTAGCTATGGTGTGGTCCAAAGACAGGCAGAGCATGGGAGAGATGGCGAGGACCTACAGACTCTGCAGACACAACTGTCTCTCTGTCTCCACTTCCACACTTGCTGTTATCTTGTGTAAACTACTCTTTCCTTTACCTCAAGGAATTGCCTCCATGGTACAATGGTTATTGTACAGTTACTGCTGGCCTGTTTTATGGAACAGATACCAATCAGGAACTAGGGCAAAAGTGAACAGAGGAAGAGTCCACAAAGACTAACAAATTGAGGTTTTGTTGTCTCTATGGCCAGCATGCATCACTGCCCCGATCCAGTCCCCATGCATCCTAAATTCAAGGTTTCAGAGTACCCAGAAAGCTTCTGAAGGAGACCTATCAACAGCAGAACCAGTCCTCAGGGGTGACATTCCAGGTCACCTTTCCTCACTGTCATTCACACCCTTTCTAGTCTGACTGATGAAGGACATGTGTTATTATTGTCTGCTTATGCTGTCACATAAGTACATAAAGATCCAAGGCTACAGACATGTCCATTTCTTATCATTTATCCCCCCCCACCGTGTGTGTGTGTGTGTGTGTGTGTGTGTGTGTGTGTGCGCACGCACACACACACACACGCGTGTGCTGCTTGTTCTGTCTCTTTCTGTAAAGGCAGACTCACATAGTGTGTCTAGCACCGTTTAGCATCCGGCTACATAAGGATGGGCAATGGGCCTGGGACACTTTCTTACTGGGAAAGGGCCTCCCAGGCCTGCCTGCCTTTTGTCCTGTGAGGAATCAATGCCTTTCCCTCCTCTGCTCTCTCTGGTGTGGTGTCTGCTTAAGGGCCTGCATGGTTGGCCTCAGGCACACTCCAGCTTCCTGCACTGCAGCTGTATAGGGGAGGACAAGGGGTCCTTCACCACAACATGAAACTAGGCCAGACAGTCACCTCGTAAGCCAAATAAAATACCTGTTGGCCAGGAGGCCAGCCCATTGCAAGAAGCTGGGTTGTCCATCGGTCCATGCTCTGTCCTCCTCTCTTCCTGTGCCTGGTTTACATTCTGTCTGTTTTTATCAACCTCAAGTCCTGTGTTGGTCTCTCCTCTGGGCGACACTTACCTGCCTGTTAACCCTGGCCAAAGTCTGTTCCATTTTGTCTGGTGGCACAGCCTGGCCACAGAGAAAGCAGTGAAGCTATGTATCCAGGTGAATTGCAAACGAATCATGTCTGTTCAGTGCAGTGAGTGTGTGCATTGCTGTTGAATTGAACTGTTTTTAAGGCGTGACCTTCCTGTCTGGGAGAGAGGCCGCCCACAAGCTGGTAAAAGTGCATATCATTCTGCCAGAGGATCAGATTGAGTCTCTAGCACCCACTTGGCACCTCACAACCTCCTGTAACTCCAGCTCCAGGGGATCTGATATTCTCTTCTGACCTCTATAGGCTCCGCACGCATGCGCACATGCACACACACACACACAACATAATAATTTAAAAACCACACAACCTTCTTTTCTCCACTAAGAATTTTCACCTTTTGTATGTTGGGTAGCACATGCCTGTGTGTGCCTACATGTGCCTGTGTATGTGCCTGTGTGCCCCTGAGTGTGCCTGTGTGTGTGCCTGTGTGTGCCTGTGTGTGCCTGTGTGTGTGCCTGTGTGTGTACCTGTGTGTGCCTGTGTGTGTGCCTGTGTGTGCCTGTGTGTGTGCCTGTGTGTGTGCCTGTGTGTACCTGTGTGTGCCTGTGTGTGTGCCTGTGTGTACCTTTGTGTACGTGTGTATACGTGTGTGCAGAGCAGCAGCTCCAGGGATCCTCAGGCACCACCTCATTTCTGAGACAGCATTTCTCATTAGCCCGGAACTCTCCGGTTCCGGAGTTTCTGGCCAGCAAACTCCAAGGATCCACCTGGCTGCTTCCCCAGCACATGCAAGCACATGCCAGCATACCTGGGTTCTTTTACATGGGGTCTGGGCGATCAAACTCAGATCCTCACATTTGCGAGGCAAGTGGTTTACAACCAATTACCGCAGGTCAACTGTTTTCACTTTAAAATCAGCTTTATCAGTGTTAAAATAGAAACCAACTTTCTGTGGTAAATCTGTTAAAGTCTTTTAAACCTTCTGGACCCTTATACTTCAGATACAGTGCTCATTAAGAAGCAAAGAGTTTAGGCCACAAATCATGGTTCAAGTGAGCAATCCTGTCACCTGGGAGGCAGAGATGAGAGGATCAGAATTTCACCATCCTTGGCTGCATCATGAGTTCAAGACCAGCCCCAAGTGCTCTGATTAAAGGCGTGTCACCACACCTGGCTCAAACCACCATTCTTACTTATTCTTTTACGTTTTTGTTGGAATCAAGATATTTAGAATAGGCCTCACCATACATACTTAGGATGGAGAGGACGATATAAGCCATAGTTACCACCTTATACAATAGGTCTCTTCAATGTTCCTCTCCTACCTAACTGAAGCCTTATAAGTCTCAGTCCAGCCCCCTATTCTATTCTCCCTCCCTGACTGTAAGTTTGTTTTTGTTTTTAATTCCATGGGCAACTGAGATTCCATGTTATTTATCATTCTTCACTTGGCTTATTTCACTTAGCACAATGCTCTCCAGGCTTATTTCTTCTCAGAGCTGCTGTCTTCCACCTGGGATTTCATTTTCTCCTACTTGAGTAACATTGTTGGCTCTTTCCCTCTGTACAGGTCTCTTCACGCCAAATCTCTCGGGTTTTGTTTGGGAAAGATGTGATATGTTTTGTTTGGTTTCAACCTAGTTAAAGGATATTTTCTCTGGGCATAGAATTGTAAGGTAGTTATCTTAAGCTATTTAAAAATATCTAGGTACAGCTGGCTTCCCACCAGACCATTTTCTTCTTGCTGCCCACGCCTGCCCACACCCATCATGACTATTGCTCAGCAACTACAGGGGAGGCAGCGACTCTGGGACTGCAAGGGTTTGTGGGGGAACCTGGGGAAATGGGAATAGGCTCAAATTTAAAAAAAAAATGAAATAATAGCCAGACCAGGTTGTGCCACCAGCTGTGGCAGTGAAAACCTCACTGACGAAACCAAGAGCTCTCAAAAACAAGCCAGCTCTTGGGAAGAAAAGCTTGAGGAAAACACAGATGCTGGCAGAGCAGCTCAGCTGCAGCTCTAAGGCATAGGCAGCCAGGGGTGGGCCTGGCAGGGAGGTACAGCAGGAGAACTGACCACTGGGGACTTAGAAGAAGCTGCCCAGGACCATCGCCTGGGCTTGGATCCATGGAAAGGAGAGTAAAAAAGCCTTAGCCTGAGTCGGTGAGATGGCTCAGCAGATACAGGGACCTACTGCCACACGGGACAACACGAGCTTGATTCTCAAGACACAGATGTTAGAAGGAGAGAAGCCACCATGCTGTCCTCCAGACGTACACCTGGCACCCACACCCACATGTGTGCACACCTACTAAATAAATGAACTCTAAATGTTTAAATTCCCTCACCGCTTGGGACAGGACTAGGTGTGAGAGTGAGCAAGCTCCGCTCAGAGAACCTCCATGTGAGCTGATTTGACTTTTTTTTTTCTTTTACTTGATTTGAGTCTTTTTCCTCTGTGCTGAGGACAGAACTGAAGGCCTCTCCTCAGTAGAGACTGAGCTCCCGACTTCCAGGCTACCCTCTACAGCACTAGCCTACGGCTTCCTTTACTGCACCCAGCTGTGCCTGTCACAAACCAGCGCATGGAAAGGCACTCGCTCCACAGCGGTAAGACCATGCCTGGGCTTGAAAAAAAGCAAGACCACTTTGTTGTCTTCTGGCTCCCATTGCTTTAGTCTGTCAGCCTGTAACTGTGGCTCTTCATTACCCTTGTTAACACATGTTCTTTGAGCTTTTTTACCTTTCTTCCTGGTCTTTCAGAAGACAAGATAAAACTAGAGTAACAAACACAGTCAGTTTCTACTTCTCTGTGGTCACCAGCATATGCCAATACAAGTTTTAGGAAGAGAAAGCTTGGGAAAGTGCATTTTATTGCATATTTATTATTTGAAGTCCTTTTTCAAGTTACTGAGCCCTGCATTCCAAGTATCTGGATTTGGTTTTTGTTTTTTTGTTTGATTTTTCTTATCTCCTTTAGGCTGAACTGAGCCCTGTCAATGTGGAAACTCTCTCCTTTAGTTTTTCATATCTTTGCTGCCATCTTCTTGAGACACTTCATCCCTTCTATTTGCTGTCTCCCTTTGACAGGGACTGTCATCAGATGATGGCTCATCTATCCTTCCTCTTCCTTCTCTCCTCCTCTCTACTTGATCTTGTTCACTTATCCCTGCTTTGGCTGTATCCAAACAGAATATCTGCCTTTAAATTCTAACTCTGCCTTGAGACTTTCCTCCAGCTCTGTGTGCTTCGATTTCTGCACAGCAGAAAGGATAGTTTCCACCTCGTGGGTGCTGTGAGAGCTGAATGCGTCCACACAGGAAACGTGGAAGCCAGAGATGGCGGCAGACACCTGTCAGTGCAGCATCAAAAGGCTGAGGCGGGACAGTCACCACACTAGGCCATCAAGGGCTACATAGCGAGACACCAGTAAGTGAACACAGGTCGTTGCCTGGTACACAGAAAATAATGTGCTGCCATCACCTACGCGACCTTTATCGCATTTCACCCCTTAGTTCCGCTTGCTTTTTTTGTTTTGTTTTTGAGAGACAGGGTATCTCTGTCTAGCCTTGGTTGGGTAGCCTTGGCTGGCTTGGCACTCCTGATGTAGACCAGGCTAACTTCCAACTTGCAGTGATCCTCCTGCGTCTGCCTCTCAAGTACTGGGATTAGGGGAGTGCACTGCCACGCCTAGTTTACACACCCTTCTTCTAGCCTGCAGTGCCTGCTTTGTGTTACTAATATCCTCTGTGACAGTGTGCGCCACTCACAGCCTGAATAACCAATATCTCTAACAACCTTACATGGTACATCAAAGCAGCCATTTTGACTCATCAGCTATGCTTGTGTTCTAGGGAAGGGGCAAAGCCCCAACCTCTGTGGTCTTCCTCTTGGTGATATTAAATCACAGAGTGGATGACCCTCAGGGCAGAGCCCTCGGGACCTTACAGGAACTGGCGTCAGCCCTGCTTCCTGCACTGCTGGGGTGGGGGCTCCTTCAGCCCGGGATTTCCTAGGAATGTCTTTGAAGGAGGCTGCCGTGGGAAGAAGTCACTAGAGACTGGGCAGAGGTACTTGTGTGCAGCTCCAGGGCTCTGGAGTCCCCTGGTGTTATCCTGGGGCTCAGCCCTAGCGTCTGTGGCTTGTGATCTTCCCACGCAGAAGGGTGAAGAGGCTGCTCAAGTTCCTTTTCCTGCACGTCTGCTGTCTGTGCCTGTCACTCTTTTCCCAGGCAGGAGACCTCCTTCAAGGTCCCTGGACGTTTTCCTGCTGGCTCTTCAGCAACTTGCTTTATTCTTCCTCCTGATGTGGGATGTTGATGCCAGGAGTCCACTCTTGTCTCTCCCCTCCCTACCATCATCAAACCCAAGACCTTGGACATGGTAGGCAAGCTCTAGACCACCGAGTTACAGCCCTGGCCCTCCTCTTTTTCAAAGCACAAGGTTTGGAGTTTTGTGTGTTTGGTTGGGTGGTTTGGGTTTTTATTTTGTTTTTGTTTGTTTTGGGCAGTTGTTTTTGTTTTTATGAAATAGGAACTTGGTAACTGTTGTGTGGTATCCATCAGAGAAGACTGTTCAGACATGGAGTTAAGCCGACAGAGAGTCTTTATTAGTCTTTTGGCAGCCACACTGGGTGTTCAGGAGCCCAGTGCAGCACTGAGCCTTTCTCAGGGTGAGCTTTTAAGCACAAAATCACATCCTGGGTTGACACACCTCAGTTAACAAGAACAGTTAGCTAGAAGCAAAACTACAGAGGCCGAAAGCAGGGTTAGTACATTTACAGACTTTCCCAGAACTACGGACATTGATGGATTAAGTCTTTGTTTTTATTTTGGCAGGTGGTACTGTCTACGTGCAGTGTGTTATGGCCTGAATGATCCTTCCATCATGGAGTCAGTTGTGCTAATGTCTGGGGCCTGTAACAATAACTATATTTGAACTTGACTTGGGTCCATAGTCAACACTCACCGTGTGTTAATTTCATAGTTTCTGATCAAAGCTGCCATGGTTGTAGGACTCTTCGTGTGATTAGTCAAGCTGCTTGACTTCAGACACATCCTTCTTTGTCTCCATTACTGGCCCATTTCTGCTGAGTTCAGACTAGGTTTGATCAGCATGTTTGGCCAAGCTAACTCAATACAAACCTAAATAAAGCAACTTGTTTGGGCAAAACAAATGAGTGAATTATGACATGAGCCGAGCAGAAACCTCCCCGGCGACTTGCCTATGAACAGGATTCGTTTCTCAGCCCAAGATTCCAGCAGCTCCCTCCCAGGGCAGAGGCAGCCTACCTGCCTCAGAGCACGTTCTGGTGACACAGGCTTGGGAGTCTCTGTCCCACTCTTGCTTTGACTCAGCACCCAGCCGTAGCCAGATTAAAGCTCCTGAGAACATCTGATCTTAATCTCCCAGCTGCCTCTGGTTCAGCAAGACTGTTGAGAGCTTGAAGGAGAAAGAGAAACCCTCCCTTATCTGGGGTGTGAGAGATGAATGAAATGCAACCTCTAATCTCACCAGGACTCTTGAGCTCCAGATAAGCCCTGGAAGTGTGAGGCCCAAGGAGCCGTGTCGGCCAAGCTTGTGTGGCACTGCCCTGTGCCCACTCCAAAGACCTCCTGGTTCTCAGATCAACTAGTACCCACCTGGCAAGAGAGGGTGTGGCTCTGAGCAAGTTACGCACAAGCTTCAAGGCCTGTCCTCTGGCTTGCGCACCTGTGTTGCATGAACGCCGTCTTTGAGGATGGAGGTGCGCCGGGGAAGCCACAGATGTCCTCGGTTGCAGCAGGACATACTTTTCCAGACATGCTGCGGAGTGCGTGGCCCAGCGGAGGGGTTCAGAGCCTGGAGCCCTGGGTCCACCAGGAAATAACGCTCCCTGCTTTGGGGCGTGTGCTTTCATTCCTCTGGCCTCTTCTCCCCTTATTTACATAATGGCAGTGATTAGGTGAGCCAAATGATGATGGGAAGGGACAGGTAGGGACAGATGCCCAAGTGAGCGTTGCGGTAAGGTGCTGCAGTGACAGCCTTCAGTCACCAAGCCTGCAATTGTGCGCGGAGTTCCAGGGAAGGATGAAGCAGGGCAGTGTGCGCAGCTGCACACAGATGTGCCTGTGCGGGGAAGATGCTTGCTGTGTGTGTCGGATAGATGTGCAGACACGAACATATTACACTCTGAAAGACAGGAGTTGAGGAAATGCCTAGGTATTTCCTTTTTTCTTTGGAGGGTTTAAGTTGCCCCAGATTTCCCAGAACGACGATGCTAACAATTTTATATAAACTGAAGTAGTATAATAACCACAGATCCCTGAGGGTCACATTCAGTCATCAAGAATTCCACGAGAGATCTGAAGAGAGGGCTTGTCAGCTGAGAGTTCTCACTGACCGTCAGAAGCCTGGTCCACTCCCAACACCGGTGTCTGAGGCTCACAGCCATCTATGAATCAAGATTCAGGGAATCCAAGGCCTCTGGCCTCCTTAGGGAACTGCACTCACGTGCAAATGCACACATCTGCACATAACTGAGAGTGATAAAGTAGGTAACTCCACAGCTGTGTTGGCCTGGGATTCCCACCCAGGAGGCACAGGCAGGAGGAACTCTGTGACAGCAAGTTCTGCCTCAGCCAGGGCTACTCAGTGAGACACGTTCTGAAAGAAGGAAAGGAGCCAGGGGGCGGGGGGTGGTGCACGCCTGTGTTCCCAGCACTCGGGAGGCAGAGGCAGGAGGAGCTCTGCAAGTTCGAGGCCAGGTCTACAAAGTAAGTCCAGGACAGCCTAGGCTACACAGAGAAACCCTGTTTTGAACCCCCCCAAAAAAAGAAGAAGAAAAAGAGAATTCTGTAACAACCCCAAAACATTATTTCATTGTAATGTATTTATTTAACATTTTAATAATTAATTTTAGAGTATGTAATAATTTCATGCTTTGTTTAAAATGTTTACATAAAACAATGATTCAATGTTGCAATAAAATTAATAAAATATTGCTAATTGCTAATCCCATTGAAACTTGATAAAAAAGACGAAATAAAACATATAGGAGTTATAAAATACAATGTTCTTTTAGAAAGATTTATTTATTCTTATTTTTGCATATGAGGTTTACCTGCATGTGTGTGCCATGTCCATGCCTCCTGCCCAGGGAGAGCAGAAGAAGGAGCCAGAACCCAGGAACCAGAATTACAGATGGCTGTAAACTGCTGTGTGGGTGCTGGAAATTGAACTCAGCTTCTCTACAAGAGCAGCAGCTGTTGAGCCATCTCTCCAGCCCCTAAAATCATCTTTTTTTTTTTTAACTTCTTCATTTATTGAAGATTATTTTCTCAAAAAAATTATTTTTGACCACTTCATACATGTATACATTGGTTCAACTCTCCCCAGCTGCACCCTCCGTCCCTCCCAGACACCCACCCTCATGTCCTTCGCCACCCCACAGACTCTCCTTAGAGCTGCCTGCCAGGATGCTGGCTGAGCCTGTCGGATTGTGTGCAGTGAGTTCACGAGTTCAGCGACTATCATCCACACCCAGGAGGCAGCACCTCATAGCAGCCCTTTCCATGCTCCTGTACATTCACTGTAACATTCACTCTTCCCACCTATTTCACCATCTTCCGTAGCCTGAGGAAGTGTCTTCTGGCTTCTATTGCCATGGTGAAACACCACGACCAAAACCAACCTGGGCAGAAAGGGCTCACAGGGCCCAATCCCAGTCCATCACCCAGGCAGGAACCCAGAGTCAGGAACTGAAACAGAGCACAAAGGACTAGTATTGCTGGCTTGCTCAGCTCACTCATACTCCCCAGAACCAGAATGGCACCACCCACAGTGGGCAGGGCCCTCCCACATCAATCATCTGTCATGCAAAAGCCTTATAGACATGCCAAGAGGCTAGTCTTTTGGAAGCATTTTCTCAGTTGATTTCCCCTCTCCAAGTATGTCTGGGTTTGTGTCAAATTGACAAAGACAAACTGGCCTAGAGGGGATCGATCCATAGACTGAGGTCACTTTTCTCATTGCTATGAGCAGGTATGAGCCGGCATCAGCTGCTACCCACTGCAGAGGGTTTTTCAGGCCAAGGTTGAGAACAACAGTCTGTGGGATGACTTGCTGGCACAGTTCTCAGATCCCTCTGGCCCTAGCAGGCTCTAGGTCCTGTTGTGTCTAAAATCATATTTCATGAAACCCATTACTATACCCAGCAAGCAGTTCATATGTGTCAGGCAGGGCTTACAAATGGTGTCCTGTTAAGAATTCTAGCTGAGTTAGCCAGACACTGGGGGCACATGCCCTTCATCCCAGTACTAAGCCAGCAGAGACAGGAAGATCTCTGTGAGTTCAAGGTCAGCCTGATCTACAGAGCAAGTTCTAGACCAGCCAGGGCTACAAAAGAAAGAAAGAGAGAAAGAGAGAGAGAGAAAGAAAGAAAGAAAGAAAGAAAGAAAGAAAGAAAGAAAGAAAGAGGAAGGAAGAAAGGAAAGAGAGAGAGAGACAGAAAGAACAAGAGAGAAAGAAAGAAAAAGAAAGGAAGGAAGGAAGAGATAAGAAAGAAAGAAAAAGAGAAAGAAAGAAAGAGGAAGAGAAAGAAAGGAAGGAAGAAAAAGAAAGAAAGAGAGAGGAAGAGAAAGAAAAAGAGGAAGGAAGGACGGAAGGAAGGAAGGAAGGAAGGAAGGAGGAAGGAGGGAAGGAGGGAAGGAAGGAAGGAAGGAAGGAGGGAGGGAGGGAGGGAGGGAGGAAGGAAGGAAGGAAGGAAGGAAGGAAGGAAGGAAGGAAGGAAGGAAGGAAGGAGGAAGGAGGGAAGGACTATCATGGTCTTCTGTGACTTTGTCATATGGCAACTTGGCTGTACTACCCCACATCCTCCTCAACTCCCTTCCCTAATCATAAGACATTTCATCAAAGCAGTGTGCATGATAATTAATGCTGGCCTTGATGACTTGATACTCCAGCCTCCCTCCCCGCCCCCAAGTAACGGGCTTGCAGACACACCTGACTATTGCTGGTGTCACACCTCGCTGGGAAAGGGCCCGTTGTTCCGGCTAAGCAGGCGCCTCACCCACTGCACTACAGCCACTGACCATCTAGACCTCTTGGTCACAAATACTCCAATACACATAGGGCGTTGCCTTGAACAAAGAGTGAAGCTGGCATCGTGGGAAAGGGACTGGTGAAGACAGGGGTGGGGGGTGGAGAAACTGAGTCAGAGGAAAGGAGGCAAAACAGACAGACAGACAAAAACCACGGCACACAGAAGTGAGTTCAGAATGCAAAGAGGACAGGACTGAGTTCTGAGGTTCTCTGGTCTGAAAAAGGCTTTCGGGCTGTGTGAGAGCGAGGGAGGAGGGCAGCGGGCACAGGGAACAGAGCTCTAAGTCATCACAGGGGAACCCTCATCCCGGCATTATGACAGTGTGTATGTGTCAACAGGAGGCCTGACTGCGTTGTGAGCTCTGGGCAGGTCCTTGGGTGTGGTCGGTGTCTGGGGATCACAGACAGGTTACCATTCCAGGTAGAGAAGTAGCTGAGTGTGCACAACAGTGCTGGAGAGCTGGACTTCTGCTCTTTTTGCCTTTTCCTCCCTCCTTTCTGTCCTTCTTTCCCCTATGAGTGTTTTGAGACATGTAGTCCAGGCTAGCCTCCTGCCTTGTTATGCAGCTGGCGTGGTCGTGAACTGCAGTGAGGGCTGCCACACCATGCTCTTGCACACCTGAAGCTGCTCCGCCAGACACACCGTGACCCTGAGCCAGCAAAAACATTGTTTTCCTTTGCTGTCAAAGACATTTGGGGGACAACGTGTTAATTTTGAAAAAAGAAGTGTAGATTGCATTTTAGAATACAACAAACATTATATCAGTGTATGTTTCCTTACTGAGCTACAGTTGCATCAGACGGTGTTCTTGTTTTTAGGAAATACACAATTAGGACTTTTGTTGTTCAAGCAACTGAGGAAAAAAAGAACAGCAATAAGAGTAGAGAGAAGCCAGATGGTGAGGGGGGGCGGCGGTGCCGGCACACGCCTTTAGTTTAAGCCCTTCAGAGGCAAAGACAGGCGGATCTCTGTGAGTTTGAAGCCAGCCTGGTTTACAGAGCAAGTCCCAGGACAGCCAAGACTACACAAAGAAACCCTGTCTTTAAACCAAACCAATAAACAAAAGAGAGGAGAGAGAGCCCCAGAAAACATGGAGAAATGGTGACATTCAGAAGCTCTGGGTGGAGAACACGTGACACTCGTGCGCTATGATCGAGAACTTTTATTCAGTCTGGAATTATGGGATTTGAAAACAGCTTGTTGGAAGGGGGTGGAAGGAAAGGTCATGGTGCCGATGAGGAGTGCAGCGTTTTAAGACAGTCCCGGGGCAGGACTGGGGCGGACTTCGCACTCGGGGCTGCACAGAAACACGCAGGAAAAACTTTATCTGGGGCTTGAGTTGTCTACTCTCCTGGTCACCTACTGCGTGTGGCTGTCGGCAGAAGCCTGTGTAGCAGACAGTTGACAGGGTCAGGAGCTAAGAGTGGCCAAGGCAGTGGAGGTGCACCGACATGCAGCGAAGGTTTGGAAGGGTGTGACATCGCTGTGTTATAAGGCCTTAGAAGCTGGACGTCAGCCACTGTCTACAGAGTTTCCAACCACAGGAACTATGGCAAGGGGCTGAGAGATGGCGCAGCAGTTAAGAGCACTGCCTGCTCTCCCGGATGAACCTGGGTTCGATTCCCAGCACCCACATGGCAGCTCACAACTGTCTGTACTCCTTGAGCACCAGCACACATAGCGCAACACACTCATGCAGGCAAAGCGCCCTCAGGCGAAGGAGCCACACCCGAGCTCTTAGTTCTGGGGGGGGGGGGGGGTTGTTGTTTGTTTTTGTGATCTGCCTCTGCCTCTGCCTCCTTTCCTCTTCTTCACTATCTGTCTGTTACATTTTTAAGTGTATTTTCATTTGGCCAGATGCAGAGATCAGAGCACAACTTTGGGAATTTCCTTGCCTGCCACGTGAGTTCAGGGGATCACACTCAGGGGTGGGGCTTGGTGGCAGGCACCTTTACACAACAAGCCACATCTCCAGCCCACTCTTTTTTTGGTTTGTTTTGTTGACACAGGGTTCCGATATGTAGCCCAGGCTGGCTCAAACTCAGGCTCTCCTGCCTCTGCAACCCCCCCCCCCCCGTGCTGGGATCACAGGTGTGCACCACCAAGCCCAACTTTACAATAAAAGTTTAGGGGTTTTGTTTGTTCATTTTAAAGATTTTAAGTGTGCGTGTGGGAGATAGAAAGAGACAGACAGGCAGACAGGCAGACTGACAGAATGTGTGTGCAGGTATCCACAGAGGCCAGAAGAGGGTGCTGGGTCTTCTGAGCCACAAGCAGTTGTGAGCTGCTTGGGAGGTGGGTGCTGGGAATCAAACCCAAGTCCTCTGGAAGAGCAGCAAGGAGCCCTTAACCAACGAGCCATCTCTCTAAACCTCACAGTAAGTGTGCACAGCAAGGAAAGTTGTCTGGGAGTTGTGGTTTCCTTAACTGCACCCTCCTGGGCACCTGGAACGTGCCATGTCAGCAAAACCTACCCTGCCCCTCAGCCAGTCTAGGGTGGGGACTGTGGGGCCCAGCCTGCCCAACAAACAGCAGCTTTGCCTCTGTCCTGAATGGCCCCAGTCGGTCCTTGCTCACCAGCAGCTCTTCACTTTACCTCAGGCCATCAGCCTGGGCATTCTGAGCAGGAGCCTACCAGAGGAGATGCTCTGAGACTCCCACACCGGCCCGGCATTCCTGAGCAATCCCTGCCAACACAGAGTAAATAAAACCTTGACAATCACCTATTTATCTATGCATTTTGAAACAGGATTTCACGTAGATCAGGGTAGTCTGTAGATGATTTTGACTCCTGCTCCTCCTCAGTCTGCTAGGATTGCATGAACACAACACCTGGCAAAACAGCTGGTCCATTTTTCTTTCTGATTTATTTACTGATTTAGCAATGCTGGGGGTTGATCCCAAGGCCTTGTGCACACTAGCAAGTTCTTGAACAAGCTACAGCCCCAGGCCTTAAGTCTCCATGGTTGAGTGTGTGTTTGTTTCTCAGAGAGGGTCTTGCTGTACAGCCCGAGCGCTGGGCTCCAGGTGTGCAGGGTCCCTATGTGATCACTGTGAAGCAGTTCTTGCCAGCCTGCCACCAGATGCCACAGCAGGCACTGTGCACTGAGAACAATGCCTACTCCATCCATCGGCTCTTCCCCTATGGGGAAGCAGTCTCTCACCTTTTATACATTCCTCAGATTATTAAAAACCTACAACCTCGTGGATGCTGTCTCAGCTGAAAGTAAAACTCATCTCGAAAACCAAGATGAGTGTTTAAACATTTTGTTGCTAGCAAGTGAGACTTGTCCATGGGGCTGTGCTCCCTGTGACAGCAGGGCTGGAAGTATGCAGGTTGCAGGGAGAGGGCTGGGACGAGCAGACTCTGTCAGTCTGATCGCCTTGAGCGAGTCACTTGTCCGGGTTTCCTCTTCGGCAAGGCTGTTCTCCACCCTGAGGTGAACACTGTGGGAGGTAAAGGGTGCTTATGGATAGACAGAGCATTCTCTGACTGGCCCAGAGATCGGCGTCTTCAGCTGCTATGCTCCTCCCATTCAGGAAAAATTACAGATTGGAAAATATCTGAAGGCTGGAGAGAGGGCTCAGAGGTTAAGAGCACTAGCTGTGTAGCCAAAGGTCCTGAGCTCAATTCCCAGCAACCACATGGTGGTTCACAACCATCTATAATGAGATCTGGCGCCCTCTGCTGCCGTGCAAGGTGCACATGCAGGCAGAGTACTGTATAAATAATAAATATTTTTTAAAAAGAAAATATTTTGTTTAATTTTTTTCTTCACAATTTATTCATTATATACCCCGATTGAAACCCCCTCCCTCAACTCCCCCAGTCCCACCCTCCCTCCCTCTTGCCCCCGTCCCCTTCCCCTAGTCCACTGAAAGGGGGAGTTCTCCTCTATTGCCATCTGCCCATGGCTTATCAAGTCTCATCAGGACTGCCTGAATCCTCTTCCTCCTCGGCCTGGTAAGGCCGCATCACCAGGGGCAAGTGATCAAAGAGCAGGCAACTGAGTTCATGACAGAGGCAGCCCCTGCTCCTCACTAGTTTGATCTTGTGCAAGCCTTGTGGAGATAACCACAGCTGCCTAGAATTTATGGCAACAGTCTCCTCCAGCCCAGAGCAAAGGCAGGTGGCCCTGTGAGCCTGAAGCCAGCCGGTCTACACAGTGAGCTCTAGGCCAGCCAGGGCTACACAGAGAAACTTTGTCTCAAAAACAAATAAATAGATCTAACCAGTTCACTTCTGGTTACAAACCCAAGAAAGGTAGATGAAGGGTCTCCGACAGAGACCACCATCCACACTAGGTAGAAGGTGGAAGGCTCTGAGGTCGTCCACACCTTGATGGCTCCAGCAGCCTCTGAAAACCCACATCTGGGGAGCTTGTTACTCTACAAAGTGGGGCAGCTGTGTTTACACCCGGAGTGCATGCTCCATCCCCTACGCTTTGCTTTTGTTTGTTTGTTGATTTTCCTGTGTGTGAGACAGGATCTTATGTAGCCAAGGCTGGCCCAGAACTCCATTCATAGCTGAGGCTTATCGTCAGCTCCTGATCCTCCTGTTTTAACCTCCCTAGTCCTGAGGCCGGGTGTGTGGCTCCCAGCTTCACCGCATAGACGCAAAGAACCGCTAGTTACTAAGTACCCGCAACACCTGCTGTGTGAGCAGTTGCTACACTACTGCGATACACTATTGCCTTTTGGTTGTGTCGTCTTGGGGGCCGGAGAGGTAGATGAGTGCTGTTCATAGGATGAGGTGCTCTTCCAGGGGTCTGCTTCCAGGGCCCACACGCCACTCACAATCATCGGTTGCTCCAGTTCCGGGGCATGCTGTGCCCTCTCCTGATCTCTGCAGGCACAGGGCACACGTATGGTGCACATATACACACTCAGGTCAAACACACAAAATAAAAACAGATACGTATTTTTAACCTGTCCTTTTAGGGGATAAAGAGATGCCTTATCATTACGAACACGTGGTTTCTTGCAAAGGACCCGAGTTTGGCTCCCAGCACCCATGCCTGGTGGCTCCCAACTATCTGTGACTTCTGACTAGGGGTTCCTGATGCTCTTTGCTGGCCTCTGATGCTCACACGACACGCACATACCTGTGCACACGTGTAATTAAAAATAACAGAGAAATCTTTCAACTGGGTCATCTTAAATAGGTGGCATACGTTTTTAATTCTGGAAGTACGGAGGCAGAGGCAGGTGGATCTCTTGAGAGTGAGGCTAACTTGGTTTACATGGTGAGCTCCACATGGTGAGACCTTGTCTCAACCACCACCACCACCACCACAACAACAACAAAAACCAAACAAAGAGAAAAACAAAACCCCAAAACTGCCAGTTTTTTACTCTTGTGGTTTAAAAAAATTTTTTTTCAATTATTTTCCGTCTGTGTGTGGGTGGTTTGAATCCATAGCTGCCCAGGGCAGCTCTATGTTTGCTTTTCTGGGGTGTTGCCCACTCCCCATCACATTGGTGCCTCGGCCCGCAAGACCCTGAATGGCTAAATCCAGGACAGGCTCGATGCTACTTGCCCCCAAAATTCTAGTACCCCATCATGAGAGGATGACTTCAGAACACGCTGTGGAGGGACAAAAACTAGAAAGGGTATCTCGAGTGGAACAGATCTGCCAGGTGGGCGATGGGATCCCTGTGGGAGAGCAAAAGAGAGCAGGAGAGTAGCCTTCGGGGGAGGACAGCTCCACCGAGGCGGGTGTGGGAGGGAGCACTGTCAGGGAGGAGGAGGAACAACCAGTGCGTGGAGATGCTGTAATGAAACCCACTGCTCTGTGTGCTAACCAAAAGAAAACGAATTTTAAAACAACAAAAAGGTGCTCCCCCTTCCCCCACATTTCCACTCAGAAGCCCGGCTGCCCGGGTGCACACGCCCAGCTGCTCTCAGGAGCTCAGGAGCCATAAGTGGGATCAGGCGTCTGTAAAATGCAGACGGGGTTGCCAGTCTTTGTGTGGACCTCTGACTTTGGCACCTCTTTGAATCCACTTTTTAATGTACTCTAGTCAGAGAGGAATGCAAAAAAAGTAGCACCCTTCACCTCTGCAGGGAACCAACTAGCAACAAGCTCCCCTAACACATCTGGAAACCGGCTTTTGCCTGGGACTCTGCCTTCCTGGTGTAGGCAGAGGTGCGCAAGGCTGGCATGCTGGGACTCTGGAGAGTGAATTGCACATCTCTTCCCAACTCCTACTGTAAGGACATGCTGTCGGCAGCTGGAAATGAGCTGCAGTCAAAGAATGTAATCACAGAAGTCAGAAACTGCTGTGAGCTGCCGCCCCACTCCACCCAGAGAGCCTGCTGGTAAGCAGTTACTGGCACAACAGCTATTAGTCACTGTGCACTGTCCCCGGGGTCAGGGAGGAGAGCTTTGTAGCCCCAGTGACCAATGATAAGCCTTAGATAGCACGTCTGTTCTGCTTTGGTTTCTGTTCCTGTGAAAAAACACCATTACCAAAACCAGCTTGCAGGGGAAAGGGTTTATTTGGCTTACACTTCCAGGTCGCAGGACATATCACTGAGGGAAGCCAGGGCAGGAAACTGAAGGCAGGAGCTGAAGCAGAGGCCACAGGGGAACGCTGCTGACTGGCTTGCTTCCCTAGGCTTGTTCAGAGCCACCTGCCCAGGACTGGCGCCATCTACACTGGGCTAGGCTCTCCTCCATCAACCAGCAATTAAGAAAATGGCCTATGGGCCTACAGGGCAATCTGATAAAGGCAATTCTTCAGCTGAGGGCCCCTCTTCCCCGGCGGCTCTAGTTTGCTTCAAACTGGCAAAAACTGACCACACAATTTACATGAGACAAAGTGTTTTATTCCTTTCTTTAACAATAGAACATCGTAGTCTCCACAGCCGCCACAGAAACTAGGATTTCTCTTTCCTGGCCAGGTTCTGGGAACCATAAGTTGCCCCTGCCTGTAGATGTTGGAGATGACCACAAACAAATCCTCTGGCCTCCTTTTCCAGTGGCAGGTCATCAGGTAGGCATCTAGAGCCTGTCTCACGGCTGGCGCGAGGAACCCTGGGGCAGACAGGCTTGCTTGGCTTCTCACCTATCTTCTAGGGATATCTACTGATGTTTCCCTAGAAACCTCAGAGGTCAGGGTTCAGAGAGCTCTAGGACAGTTGGTCATGTGGCAGTTCCTGGAGGGTGGTGCCCTGAGAGGGCAAGGAAGCTCCTGGCACCTCCTTCAGACCCTGCCCTGTGTACCTCTTCCCTGTGTCTATCTTAATGCTTTTCATGATAGCTGAGCAAACATGTTCCTCTCAGTGATGGCTGTGAACAATAAAACATTGAACAATCGTTCAACCTTTTATTCCTTTCTGCTTATTCTAGTTGTTTTTTACAGTCTAGATATATCGCCCTAGCTGAGTACTGGAATTACTAGCATGAGCTCAAGCTAATTCACTGAAATCCACTGGAGCTTATGAAACCCCAATGTATATCCAGAGTGTCAGAAGGAAGGAGACATGAGGGGCTTGGAACAAGGGTAAGTACCACCAGGAGGGAATAAGACCACTACCACAAGTTCTGAGCCAAACCTGAAGCAGGCTTTACAAAATATTACCCAGGAAGATGGCCAGAGCCATACCAGGGATTCCCAGGGTATGGCACCAAGCTTATAACAGCAAAACCCACCAGGCTACCTAGTCCCACCTTTGTGCAATCAGGGGCAAGCGTACCTTCTGACATGCTTCCTGGTTACGAACCTCTCAGCTGCGTGTGATCAAGCGTATTCTTGGCATTTGGGGCAACCACGCTTGTTTACGGAAGTGAAGACGTGCGGCTTGTGATCTCGCCCGAACAGCAGCCCCAGCACTCCAGGACGTTGTCTGTCCTTGGGCAGGTGGGCCTCCGGGTTAGAGGCATTCTTGTTTTAAGCACTTTAAGTAATTTAAACTTAAAACAACTGTAGCATCGCACAAGGACCTGAGGGGATGGTGTGGTTGGCAGAGTCACTGCTGCCTTGGTCAGAAATCTCCAGCTGGCTTACTCGAATGGGGTGTCCCCACACATCTTCTGGTTACAGGGGTGACAGTCTGTGTTGATTTCAGTGGCTGAAGAACAGAGGGAAAGCGAGGCTATGTGTTTTCCAATTTGACGGTCTGTGACTAGGGATGATAAATCAAGGGTCAAGACTGATGTAGACCAGCCTCCACATCCAGTGTGTGAGGACCTGAATCTACAACACACCAGGTGCTGACAGGGGAGCATGGGTAGTGGGGGGCCCAGGAAGAGGCCTTCGGACCCTAGCCACAGGTGTGTTAATGAGGGGTTACCAATGCAAGAAATATTCGGTGACTTTGAGCCCAGTCTTTCCACAAGTCCCTGAGAGCCAGAGCCTCCAGAGGCAGGCCTTCTCAGCAATCAAGTCCAAGGCCTCTCAGGGTCAAAGAATGGGCAGACATCTACAAGTCTCTGTGGCTCAAGAATCAGGGACAGACCAGGACTCTGTAGGTCAACACCAAGAAAAGTCAAAGGAACCAGTCAGTGTTTGTAAACTCTTGAGACCAAGCCAGCGGGACTCACGGACTGAAATGTCCCTGTGACTGTTTCAAGTCTGAAAGTTCCAGGAGGAACGATTGTAGTAATCTGCAGACAGAGCTGCTGTCTGCTCTTTTCTCAAGCACAGCCAGAGTTCTGGGGTGAAGCAGCCTGTCCTCACTGTGGTCGGAGCCAGGTCAGGGCCCTTCAAGCATGGAACTTGCTATACGACCATGCTGCTGTGTGTCACGTGTGCGGCTGCGTCCTGTGGGTCGTATGGAAGATGAGTGCGAATCACATGCTTTCAGCACTTACTTGCTTAGCAGACAAATATCCTCTGAGGTGTTCTCCCCCTGGACAGTGGGTCTGTGCATCCCGTGAATACTGCAGTTCACAAACACCTCCTCTCCTGTTCTGTGATGCATGCCAGTCTTCCCCACTGGCCCCTGCTGTCTGGCCAGAATGACATAAACTTTGCCTAATATGGTACTCTCCGGGCGGCACGAGCTTAAAGAGTCCTCTTCGCACACCTTTGTCTGCATGGACAAGAACTGGCTCAGATTTTGTCCGAGCCCTTGGTTCTTTGCAGCACTAGAGCGAGTGTGGCTGGCCGTGGCCGAGGAGGCACAAGGAAAGGCTTCCTTGGAAGCACAGAATTGCCCTCGGTCCTCTGGCCTCCGGGTCAGCACACACACCCTCCTGGTTGTGTTAGGGCTCTAGACACTATGTCTGCAGCTGGGCATCCTCAGGTGGCCCCGGGGGCTGCTGGCATCACCTGGCCCTGCTGTCAGGAAGCCCTTCTGGCTTCACTCTGCTCTCCTGACATTCTGGCCCTGTGTGCTCTACTTCCCAGCTGGCAGCACCTCTCCCATCTCAGTTACCCAGGAGGCTCTCCTGTTCCCACTGGGCCACCTGCCTCTCAGGGGACCCAAGCCTCCTCAGTGCTTCCCTAGCCACTCAAGAACCAGGGTATCCACAAAAATAATTAAGCCCCTCCCCTCCCACATTTAAGTCTGGCATGGCCCGGAGGAGGCTGACTGAAGGGACTATCAAAACCCTGTCTCTGGCTTCTTCCTGTCACCTTAATTCCCACGCCCTAAAGGCAGGCTCGTCCTCTCTGCCCTTCACCAGGCTCCAAGATGCCTCCTCCTCTAAGTATCCACACCCAGGTGTGCTGAGAAGCTGGAGGACTCTGAAAAGCCCTTGCTCTCAACCAAGCCTGGGCTGTGAGATGCTGGCTGCCTGTGAAATCTCATCTCACATGCCACCAGCTGAACATTGACCCTTTGCTTTCCCTCTACCTTCCTCTAGGAGTCCTGGGCACACTTCCCTGGCTTCCATAGACTGCCATCTGGAACTGGCTAAGGTCACAGAGGCAGACAAGGAAGGAAAGCAACAGGGCCAGCTGCTGCAAATCACAGAAATAGCAGAGTCCCTGTTTTCCTTTTGTTTTTGTTTGTTTGTTTTTTCTTGCTCATTTGTCCTTAGATTAGAGCTGTAAAGGCTTCTTTCCGTTGCTGTCTGTCCCTTCCAGTCCAAGCTTGGGGTGTTCCCATCAGCGTGACGTTTGAAGTCTGTTACCTGTTCCTTCAGGCATCTTTATCCTGGCAGGGTTTGCAGCCTCACTCACAGCCTCATCTCCACTAGGTTTTACTTTCACTATTGCTACCATTTAATTTATTCTATTCTGTTCTCTTCCCCCTTTCCAGTAACTCACTTTAGTCCAGGCTGGCCTCAAAGTCACAATCCTCCTGCCTCAGGGGACTGGGATTACAAACACGAGTTTTCTTAACATTTTTTCCCCTCTTGGAGAGTCTGGAAATTAAAGTGTTGTGTTGGAATCTAGGAAGCCTGGATACTTTTGTCTCTTGCTAATTGTAGCAAATCTCACAGAGTGCAAGGTTCTCCTTCCCTCAAGCTCCAAAGTGCGGTACTGCCCCCTAAATTCATCTTGGGGTACAACAGACCCCAGATCCCCTGTCCATCAGGACCACAGTTCTGCACCCCACAAACAACAGCTATCTACTAGCCTTCCTCCCAGCAATCACCATTCTCCTCTCTGTTTCTATGATTTTCACTACTTTTGATTGTCATACAGGTGGGAATCATGGAGAGGAAGAGACTGATTTCAATTTGTAATGTTTTCAAGGTTTGTTTACACTGTAATGTCAAGACTTTTCTTCCTTTTAAAGCTGACTAAAACTTTTGTTTTGATTTTTCAGACACAGGTTTTCTCTGTGGAATAGCCCTGCCTGTTGAACTCCAAGATCCACCTGCCTCTGCCTCCCTTTGCACCTTGGATTAAAGGTGCCACCGCACCTGTCTCAAAGGCTGAGTGATTTTCCTTTGTGTGTGTATATGTTCTTGTATTCGTTATTTTCTTTCACAGCTGTGACCAGATACTTGACAAAGAAGAAAGTTAAGGGAAAACGGATTTATTCGACCTCACAGTGTAGGCAGCCGGGAAGGCATGGGGGCATGAGAATGGATTAGAACTGGAGCCAGCGTACAGCCCTCAGAGTCCCTCTCCATGCCCCGCCCTGCCTCCGCAGCCAAACTCTATGGCCCAGAGACTCCATAACATCAGGACCTCGCCTCCAGCCGAGGACCACCAGAGCAGCTAAGCATTCAGCTCAGGAGCCTAGAGGGCTAATTTTACGTGCAAAGCACAAAAGGCCGGAGCTAACCATCCGTTGTCTTCACTGAGCACAGAGTTGTTCCACCTGCTGTAAATAAGGCTGGGGTGAGCACAGGCACACAGAGCTGGTTTTAAGACCCTCATTTCCACTCTTCTGGGGTATATACAACCAGAAATGTCTATTCTTAACGTTGCTAACACTCCATACGTGGAGAGTCTTGTTTCTGTCTGTCCATACCCAATGATAAGCAGCTTAAAAAAAAAATTAGGTAACACTTAGGACAGCTGGAAATCTCAGCTGGAGTTCATCGGGTTCACAGGTGCTGCCACATGTACCACATCGGGCCACAACCCTGCTGACCCACCTACAGTTCAGCTACAACAGCATCCTTGCAGTCACCCCAATCCATGCCAGCTCTGTCCTGCTGCTGTCACCCTGACCTGAACGCCTTGGGACAGCATCCATCTGTGGTGAGCCTTGACTGCACTCCCAAGTCTTGTGTGGCGAGGCCTCCCTTTGTGGCTGAGGCTGCTGACAGCTGGGTCCCCATTTGGACAGTCAGGTGTCTAGTGTGGGCCTTGAGACTCAAGCTCCCGGCCAAGCACAAGCTGGCAGGGGCTTCCCTCCCTCCACCTCAGAAGTCTCAGTTCTGAGGCCATCACAAACCTTGACATTCGGGGCAAGAGACAGTTCACCCCAGCTGGGGGAAGGGCACCACTCTGGAAGAACGGCCCTCTGGCCTGGTCAGTTTTCAGGGTCAAGCTTATCTCTAGGTTCTGCTCTCACGTCGTAGCCCGTCTCAAGGTCACCATCACCACTGTGTCAAGGCGGGGACTTGCCAATACCCATAGGGTGGCCGAATGGGAGGTTTCTGTCTTCTCAGAAACCAGCACCAGCACCCAGATCCAGGCAGACCTCTGTCAGGCACACCAGGGTTTGGTCAACTACCTCTTGAGGGCCAGAACTGGGCCTCCATATGCTTTTGTAAGTAGAGTTTGATGGGGCACAGGCTTAACATTAACACTGTTTTGCTGCCGTCAACACATAGTGGTGGAGTTGAGAGGTTGACACTATGTGGACTCCAGAGACCCACAGAGTACATGTGCCTGCAGTTCTAGTAGTTAGGAAGTAGAGGTGGGAGGGTCAGGAAGTCTGAGGCCAGCTTGGGTCCATCTCTTAAAACAAGACAAAACCCTTACAGTGTTTAAGTTTTATTTTCTAAAACCACGTGAGTCTGTATCTATGTAGGTATATGCACGTGACTGCCCGTGCCCTTGGAGATTAGCAGAGGGTTGAAGTCTTTTGAGCTGCCTGGTGTTGGTGCTGGGGACCAACTCAGGCCATGTAAGAGCAACCAGCAGTGAACTGCTGGGCCTCTACCCAGCCCAACCTTCAAGCCCAACCTTCAAGTCTACAGTGCTTCCTACCCGGGGCCACTCACACACCTGTGCTCCCGGCTCCTGAAGGTAGCCTGGCTACCCCTCCTCAGCAGCAGAAGGGAGTGTCAGAGGGAGGGGCCATTGGAGTCCTCTGCCTCTCAGGTGGGAAGCAGTCGGCCCTCTGCTGTCAAGCTCACTGATGACGCCTACAGGACATCAGATCTCATTACAGATGGTTTCGAGCCACCATGTGAGTGCTGGGAACTGAACTCGGGACCTCTGGAAGAGCAGCCAGTGCTCTTAACCTCTGAGCCATCTCTCCAGCCCAAACTCTGGTCTTTTGAAAGAGCAGTATGTGCCTTTAACTACAATACTATCTCTCTAGCCCTCTAAAAACAACAGCAATTTATTGCCAATCTTCCTATTAGTTTACATTTATTTATTTATCTTGTGTCTGTGTGTGGATATGCACGGTCTTGATTGTGCTAGGTGTGGAGGTCAGAGAACTTCCAGCTGGAGCTGGTTCTGCCCTTCTACCATGAGAGTGGTAGGGTCAAACTCAGGGTGTTATGCATGGTGGTGGAGCTGTCTCCTTGCGATGCATTTGTGTAAGAATGGGGCAAAGCAGCCTGGTGGTGGTGGCGGTGGTGATGGTGGAGGTGGCAGTGGTGATGGTGGAGATGGTGGTGTGGTGGTGGTGGCAGCAGCACACACCTTTGATCCCAGCATAAGCACTAGGGAAAAAAGGCAGCAGATCTCTGTGAGGCCAGCTTGGTTCACAGAGCAAGTTCTAGAGTTACAGAGAAAAACCCTGTTTTGAAAAACAAGAAGAAAAAAAAAAAAAGAAAAGAAAAAAGAAAGAAAAAGATAGAGAGAGAGAGAGAAAGAAAGAAAGGAAAGGTGTGATGACACATGCCTGTAATCACAGTATTTGGGAGAAGGAGACAAATCACAGGTTCAAGTCCAGCCAGAGCTACCTGAGATGCAATCTCATGAAACAAACTAAGTATGTATGTATGTATGTATGTATGTATGTATGTATGTATGTATATGAGTGGTCTATCAGCACGTATGCCTGCATGACAGATAAGGACATCAGGTCCCATTGTAGATGGTTGTGAGCCACCATGTAGTTGCTGGGAATCGAACCCAAGACCTCTTGAAGAGTAGCCAGTGCTCTTAACTGCTGAACCATCTCTACAGCCCAAAACAAACTAAGTTAAAACAAACAAACAGGAAAGAGCAAGCCAATGAAATGTCTCCAGTTGGAAGGGCAGGCCCCACGATGGTGTGCCTGAAACAAAACAATCAAACAACCTCCCCAAACAAAACAAAACAATGACAAAAATGCCCAAACAAACAAAATCTCCTGGTTCAATCCCCAGCAACCTTGTCCCCAACCATCCCGGAAGAATCCTCTGGGAAGAGAGGGCTGGCTGTGTCATGGACTTCAAAGGGAAGCTTTGCTCCCCTTTCTTTCTTTCTTTTTGACAGTGTCATGCATGTAGCCAAGTTTGGCCCTGATCCCGTCTCCATCTCCATCTCTGGGATTACAGATGTGCAGCACCTGCCCCTCGCTGGCTTGGACGCTGCAGGAACTGTTTGGGAACCTGCCCTTCACTCCACATGAGCATTCCTGTTCCATCTTTTCCATTGGTCTACGTCTTTTTTTTATCGGGGGGGGGGGGGGGGCAAGGTTCAAGTCAGGGTTTCTCTGTGTAGCCTTGGTTGTCCTGGACTTGCTTTGTAGACCAGGCTGGTCTCGAACCCACAGAGACCCATGTGCCTCTGCCTCCTGGGTGCTGGAATCACAGACACAAGCCATAGCACCTGGCTGGGTCTACGTCTCTTGAAGGATGCTTTTTCTGCTTAGGCCTCTTAGCCTTTGATTTCAGCTCAAGGACTTGGCATTCCCTTGAATCCCTGTCCTATTCCCACCTCCCCACTCCCACGTCTTGGTTCCTGCCCAGCTCGCAGGCAACCTTGCTTTGGGTCCCAGATGGACTCTAACATTTCCTGCTAACACTGACGGTTCCTACACACCAGCTCTCTCACCTCCAGCTCCTCTTTCTATGCCTCCACTGGCCGGGAACTTACCGCTCTCTTCTCCTTCCTATCACCTGCTGTCAGATCCAAAAGGAGGACAATTCCAGGTGCCAGTGTGATGATTAAAACCTTCAGCCTCTGCCTTTAATCCCAGCACTCAAGAGGCAAAAACAGGTACATCTCTGAGTCTGAGGGCAGCCTGGTCTACAGAGCGAGTTCTATGATAGGCAGGGTGGCACAGAGAACTCTCCCTGGGGCAGGAAGGAAGGCTGAAAACAAGAAACAACAACAAAACCTTCAATCTTATTTACTTCAGAGAAGGGGGCTCTTGTGGGGTTTGTTCTGTCAGTAAACTTCCAAGTGGCTGCTTCCCTCTGCACGCTCTCTTTCAGTTTGTTTTGTTTTCATTAATTTATCATCACTATTTTCTTTGTTGAGACAGTTGCTCTTGGAACTCCCCATGTAGACCTCAAACCCAACCTTTTTTCTTTTTTTTTAATATAGTGCTGACCCCCAGCCACATGTATGCCCAGCAAACAGTCTACAGTCATACCTCAGCCCTCTACCCTGTTTGGTTTTTTTTTTTCTTTCTTTTTCCTTTTTCCAGCTTATTTGTTCTCTAGAATGTTAAGCTTCCAAAGTTTGACTTTCAAATATTCTGGAATGCAAAATTCCCCTCACTCCTCCCAAGACGTGTCCATTTGAAGGATGGAATTCTCATCCGGGCCCACCCCCAAGGCTGTCACTGGCTGCTTTCTGAAGATTTGTCTTGGCTTAGACAGCTGCGGGAGTTTCCCCTCTAGGAACGTGGGGCCCACAGAACTGCGGCCTTTCTGTGGCCCATTCATCCCGGGCCAGTGAGCCATTATCAGGGCTTCGTGGATTTTTTTATTTTTTTAAATCCTTAAAGGGACAACAGTAAGGGTGCACTTTAAGTTCCACTGGCTTTGCTGACCTCTGCCTGGATTCTTTCGGGAGGCACAAGGTTGTTTTCAGCAGAGTCCCTTTTAATTTAAAAAGCTCTGAAAGTCTTTTGAGACTCAACTATCTGTCTTCTTCCTTGTTGCTGCTCTCCATCTCCGACACAAACTCTGACTGTATCTCTGTATGTTTCTCATTTCTTCAGTGGAAGAAAAAGTAACAGGAATTCAAAGAATGTAGCCCCAACAGATATGAAAGAGCAGAACTCACACGTGGAAGGACAGAGGAGTGTGTGTGTGACCGGAGGGGCAGGACTTGGAGAGGGAAGGAGGCGGCCAGGCGCTAATGCTCCCTCTTGCTCCTGCACGTGTGACTGGGGCCACATTTGTGACCGCTGAAGTTCTGTTATGACCATGCAGTGGCCCGACAAAGTTTACTCTGACAACTGGTTGGGAGAAGGAGGTAGGGTGGGAGCAGCGAGCCTGCCATCCCCGCACCTCAGAGAGCCACACAGCACCATCCCCAGGGCAGCTGGAGTGCAAACTAAACAGCTGAATTCTGGGAAGTGTGGCTTGTCCTGGACAGTGTGATTCAGCTTTGTCACGGCTGGATTCTCACTGAAGGAGCCAAGCAGGCACCCACAGCCACCTTCACACCCTGCCTATTGCCGCACAATTCAGCAGCTGACACAGAAGCGGCCTACATGCCCATCAGCAGAGGACTGGAGAGAGAAAACGTGTGTATAATAAAACTTATGTGACGAGACACACTTTATTTAGCCAGACACAATAATAAAGTGATGTCATAGGCATGGAGATGGGTGAACTGGAGAACTGCGTTAAGTGAAACAAGCCAGACTCAGGGACGTGCAGGGAAAGTTGCCCTTTTTTCCCTCATATACAGAATCTAGACTGTGAGACAAGCAGAAAGAGGGATGAATTGAAGAGAAGGTACTAGAGGGGAAAAAAGAAGTATGTGTTTCCTCATATGCAGAATCTAGACTATACACGCACATTCATGCAGAATGGGAGCCATCTGTGGAGAGGAAGAGGGCCAGCAGGAGGAGCAGGGCAATGAGTGATTGTGAGGGGTGTGAGTGTCACAATAAAACTATTTTGATATCTGCCAATCAATTTTATTTATCTATTTATTTATGTATTTATTTATTTGGTTTTTCTGTGACAAGGTTTCTCTGTGTAGCCCTGGCTGTCCTGGAACTCACTCTGTAGACCAGGCTGGCCTTGAACTCACAGAGATCCACCTGCCTCTGCCTTCAGAGGGATTAAAGGCATGCACCACCTCCTGTTAATTATTTTCCCCCCAAGACAGGGTTTCTCTGCATAGCCTTGGCTGTCCTGGACTGGCTCTATAGATCAGCCTGCCTCTGCCTCCCCAACTGCTGGGATTACAGGTGTGCCCAACTGCCCCGGCTGCTTCTCGTTTCTTGACTCTAGCTATATTCATATTTGTGGGTCAACTGGAACTGACTGCAAATGTTTCCCAGTCTCTGTGTAGCACCAGCTACAGAGAGTGACCTCAGGGCCACACCACCAAGGCCCTTTTAATACTGTTAACAGGGAGGGATTGCTGGGCAGTAACCAATGCAGGGGTTCACAAGCAGCTAGGGGTGACGGGTGTGGGGTCATCAGCAGAGAGCTCGGAAGGCAGCGAGGGAGCAAGCTGCTTGGGCCTGTGAGGGTGCCCCAGCAAGACCTCTGGGTGGCCATGAGCCACAAGCACTGGCAAGGCCCTCTTTGTTTGGCACCAGAGCTGTCACTGACGTCACCAGACTGTGGATGAAACATGGGCAGCGACCTTCCTACATGCCGGCTTCCTAAATCGTGGCTCGGGATGCTTGCGGTGATGTCCAGAAAAGGACCAGCTCTTGTGGACACCCGATAGCTCCTGCCACCACCACGCAGCGCCTAGTTCTCTAAGATGGTCAGCACCGTTCCTCTCATTTAGAGGCTACATGCATAACTGCAAATTTTCTCTTCCTGTAGCCGTAAAAATCTGACCACACACAGTCAGAATCTGCACTGCTGAGGATGACGGAGCTCTACGTCCCATAACGTAAGTCACTTATTCTTGGTTTGGGGCCAGGACCTCAGGAATCCCTTGAACTCGCTTGTTAGTCAAGAATGACTGTGGCTCTTGCACCTTGCTGGGTCTAACGTATCTTTTTCCTGGCTTGTCTTCAGTAATAGTGTTCGGCATATTATGGGGCCTCGAACAACCGCAAGGCGATGAAGCGGCCGGGACTACACATTCCATTTATTTGTACCCTGAATTAACAATTTAAACACGGTCTACGACAGTCAGGGACAACATTAGTCCCCCAAAGGGCTTGGTGGAGAACAGCAAAGAGGAGTGGGTGTGGCTAAGCGCCCCGAGGGAAGCCTGTGCCCAGCCCTCTGGGGGAGCAGGGCCTTGACTGCTCTTCCTTGACTGCCCTGGACCTTTTTCTGAGGCTGAGTCTTCCACTGAACAAAGGTCTCGTCACTGTCCTCGCAGACTGGCTGGCTTGAGAGCTCCCGGGGTCCAACATACGCAAGAGTTGGGCTTAGAGGGCAGGAGCCACTGTACTGGCTCCTGCAGGCTGTCTGGCTTGAACTCAGGCCCTCACACCTGCGCTGGCTCAGAAGCCATCTCCCCAGCTCTGTTTTCTTTGCTGCTGTAGTCCCAGCTAGCCTGTAGCAAAGGAAAACATTGAGCTCATCTTCCTGTGTCTGCTTCTCAAGTGTTGGGGGTCACGGGCGTGCGCCATCCTTCTAGATGCTGACACCATTTTCTACCCTTTCCCACGGTTTCCAGTTTGGTGCTTAAAAAAAAAAAAAGGTTTTAAAAAAGATTTTATTTATTAGCCAGTTGTGGTGGAGCACACCTATAACCCCAGCACTTGGGGAGGCAGAGGTAGGCACATTTCTGTCAGCTGGAGGACAGCCTGGTCTACAAAGTGAGACCAGGACAGTCAAGGCTACACAGAGAAACCCTGTCTCAAAAAAAAAAAAAAAGATTTTATTTATTCATCATCACCACCATCATTATTATTTTGAGGAAAGTCTCACTATGTAGATTTGGCTGGCCTAGAACTTGCTACCTAGACCAGACTATGTAAGGACAAGCATATGTCTATCGCCCCAGTACTTGGGAGGTAAAGGCAGAAAGGTCAGGAGTTCAAGGTTATCTTCAGCCATGTGGTGAGTTTGATTCCAGCCTGTGCACAGGAGACCGTATTTCAAAACACTGACAAAACAAAACCCTGAGACCAGCGTGATGACCTGGGCACAGACAGGAGAGCCGGCAGCTGTCCTCAAGGCTGGGCAGCACCATGGTGCATGTGTGCCTCATCTCACGCGCACAACCATAAGCCACACACACACACACACACACATAAAAATTCAAACAGAATCCTAAAAAATAAAAAACAACAAAAAAGCTGGCTATAGTTGCCTACGCCTTTAATCCCAGCACTCAGGGGCAGAGGCAGGTGGATCTCCGAGGGTTCCAGGACTACTAGCGCATGTGGGAACCCTGTCTCAAAAGACAAAGACAACCCTTAAAATGCACGTCGCATGTAACCGATATGTAATACATCGTGTGCATGTCGGACGACGTGGTCCCCACCTTCCTAATACCGGGACAGTTCCAGCCACAGAACTATTTTTGTTGCTACATTATAACTATAATTTTGCTGTTTCGAAGTTTGCTATTTTTGTTTTTTTCTTTTCTTGTGTTATGAATCATAATGTAAAAATCTGATTTGCAGGAGATCTATGCCACCCCTGTGAAAAGGGGTCACCGGACCGTTTGGGGGAGACCTGGAGGCCAGTCAGGCATTCCTCTCCTGAGGATCCATTCCCAGCAGTTAGCAGCAGAGGAGCAGGCTTGCTGTCCCGCCTCTCAAGATGCCTCTTCAGGGTGTGAGACACACACCTGTCACCCTGAAGGCTGAGGAAGGAGCATCACTGCCAGTGTGAAGGCCACGCTGGGCTTCACAGTGAGGTCTGTCTCAAACAACACAGCGACATTTCCAGGTCTGGGGAAGTGCCTCGGTGGGTGGAGAGCTTACCCAGTCAGCGTGCCTGCAGCCCTGGGCTCTAGTCTCAGTGTTGAGTGAGCCGGCCTTGGTGCCCCACACTGCTCATCTGGCTGGGGGGCTGTGGAGACAGGAGGCTAAGAAGTTTATGGGTATTCTTGAGCATGCAGCAAAGCTGCGGCCAGCCTGGGCTACACAGCACTAACTCAAAGAAAGAGAGAAAGAAAAAAAAAAAAAGATAATTACCAAGCCCAGCAAAAGGGCTCAGTGGATGAAGGCTCTTGCCACCAAACCTGAAAACCTGAGCTGAAGCCTTGGAACTCATGTAATGGAACAATACACACACACACACTCAAAATTAAGAAAAAAAAAAAAATGAGTCTTTTGACATAGCCCTGGCTATACCTAGAACTCACTATATAGCTCAGGCTGGCCTCAAACTTTCAGAGATCTGCCCGGCTCTACCTCCTGATTGTTGGAATTAAAGGTGTGTGCCACTATGCCTGGCAGAAAAATGTTTTCTTAAAAGAAAAAAAATAAATTATTTAATTTTATTTTATGTGCATTAGTGTGAAGGTGTCAAATCCCTTGGAACTGGAGTTACAGACAGTCATGAGCTACCATATGGGTGCTGGGAATTGAACCTGGGTCCTTTGGAAGAACCAACAGTGCTCCTAACCACTGAGTCATCTCTCCAGCCACCAAAAAAATTTTTTTTATGAAAGATGATTTTTTTTTTTTTAAACTTCTTGGCAACTTTAAAAACCAAGCTGTTAGGGCTCATCACCAGTGCACGTTCCTGGACATGAAGTCTCACTAGATAACTTATTTTCACTGGAGACAGGCTTGGCGGGAAGGAAGCAGAGCCCTTTCATGGACAGCAGGTGCTACTCCCAGCCACACCCATGAGTGTGTCCCCAAACCAGAGCTGGAAAATGGCTCCGGTTTCCAGGCCCTTTCCCCAGAACACACGGACTGCCTTCCTGTTTATCTTGGTGAAATGCCTATGGTATACCGGCCCTCCGCATCACATTCAAACAAAATGGTCACGTGGGAAAGCCAGAGGTTTTAGCCACAATCAGGCATTCTGCTCCTTGAGCAGAAGACTCCAAGGTAGGAATGCTTAAAGATTTTTCAGGATTTAGGGCAAATTTCGCATTTTAACAAACTGAACTTTTCTCAAAGGCAAGTCCTCTTCATGGGCTTCCTGAAGAGCTAGAGTCGTTTCCTCCCGTGTGTGTGTATGTGTGTGTGTGTGTGTGTGTGTGTGTGTGTGTGTGTGTGTGTGTGAAGAGGGTGCTGAGGAATGCAGGGTAAGGCAGGAGGAGCCTGGATGAGACCAGCCTGGGCTACAAAGAGACTGCATGTCATGAAGACTGCCATCAACCTGCATGGCCAAATCTTTTTACTTATTACTTTTGAGATTTTGAGTCTCACTAACTTATCTAGGCTGACCTTGAACTTGCTCTGTAGTCCAGGCATACTCTGTAAACAACAAGGAAACTTTGAGTCCTCCTGCCACAGAACTCCACGTAGCTGGGGTGGCAGGTGTGTGCCATTATCACTTCCTGGTTTAACTCTTCATGAAGCTCATTCTCAACCTGGTCTGCCTTTGAGTCTCCCGCCGGCTCTCAGGAGCAACTGCTTCTTACTGCACACCCACAAAGGACAGAGGTGGTCACTCAGGAAGCCAGTCAGCCGTGGCCCAGGTTGTCACACAGAGCCGAGAAAGGAGCACTTCCGGTAATTCTTTCTTTAGGTTCCATCATGGTGCTTTTGGCTGGGCTGGGGTGAGCATCCCCTGAAAATCAGAGACTCTCCCAGTCTCCCTCTTGCCTGCTCACTGGGCCTGGTAACAATGCCTACTTCCTAGCTTGACATTAAGACAGTGCTAGGTTGCCTGCTACCATGGTGACGGAAACCCAGACTCTCCTCTGTGTAACTCAACCTCTGGCATGCTCAGCAAGACCTCTCCCTCCGGGCGAAGATCAGTGCCTAAACTCCCAATGCAGAAAGTCGACAGTTGGGGACCTTTGGAGATATTTGAACCAGATATTCCATACTTGACTTTCTAGTACCATATGTTTGATTTGTGATTCTATATGCTGATTTCAACAGAAAAGTTAACCAACTTCTTTCTGGGCTGTTTGTCTTCTGAGGTAAGTGTTGGCATTTCGGGGCAGTGCCACCACACATTAAGCCTTGATGGATCGTGTATAAGATATGGAATCTGACACCTTTAAGTAGAATTCAGTTTAAAAAAACAAACAGACAGACAACAAAAACAAAAAACAAGAGAGAGGTAAAAAACTGACATATCAGGGACCTAAAAAAAAAATCTTCAGGGACCAGTGGCTCAATGGGAAAAGGTACTTACAGCCATGATGGAAAACTTGATTATGATCCAAGAAACCCATGAGAGAACGCACTTCTAAACGTCATCCCCTGACGTCCGGACATGCAGTGTGGATTGCACACGCCCACATATGTACACATACGCAACTAGACGGATAAGCTGTGATACAAATTTAAATTGTTGTGCTATGGGGGCAATTTTAATACCTACAAGTAAGTACTCTGTGTAGAAGTCTTAAAACTTATTCCCCAAGTTTGTTGCTGCCTGGTAAGAACAGTTCCCACTTTCTCTCTCTTTTCAGACAGGGTTTCTCTGTGTAGCCTGGCTGTCCTGGACTCTCTTTGTAGACCAGGCTGGCCTGGAACTCACAGAGATCCGCCTGCCTCTGCCTCCCTGAGTGCTGGGATGACAGATGTGTGCCATCACGCCCAGCTCAGTTCCTACTCTTATGCGGTTAGGAAAATATATACCTGCTTCGGCAAAGGAGGCCCAAGAAGTGTTTGGTTCCACTTGTATCTGATTATTTTGAGTGGGAAGGGCAGTCTTGGGGCCAGAAGAGCCCCATTCCGAGACCCCGTCTTGTGTTTACATTAATTCACAAATTTTAAAAAGTAGTACACACACCAAGGGAGTGCTCTACCACCCTACCACCCTAACTCAAAATGGCTTTTTTGCCAGGAGGTCCTCTGCGTAGCCTCCATCTGCCAAGTGCTGGCATTACGTATTTGTGCCACTGACCAAGTCCAGCTTCATTTTTTGTTTGTTTTTGAGACAAGGTTTCTCTGTGTGGCCCTGGCTGTCCTTGAATTCGAATATATCTTCCTGCCTCTGCCTCCAGAGTGCTGGGATTACAGGGAAGCACCATCATGTCTGGCTTCAGAAATATTCTGAAGGTTGATGTTTGCAGGTCGTGAAACGCCTCCTTCACATTTCTAAGCATTCCTGAGTTGCTTTGCTCGCAATAATTTTATTCAAAGGGCAAAGCTGACAACTCCTGCTTCTGTGTTCTCCCACCATCCAATTCAAACTACAGGTTATTTGTGTCAATGGCTACACTCAAATATGTGCCAAGTATTTTGTGATAAACGCTTGTGCCTCTGGGGTCCTGGGGACTGTTTTGGTGGCTGTGCCAAACTTTGAACCCTGGGGCCCAGAACTCACTGGGTAGGGCAGGTTGGTCCTGAACTTGCAGAGCTCTTGCTTCCTCCTTTTCAGCCTCCATAGGTGTGTGTGTGTATGTGTGTTTGAGACAGGGTCTCTCTATCCCGGACTCACTTTGTTAGCCCAGGCCGGCCTCACAGTGATCCTCCTACCTCTGAGGCGTTTACCATCATGCCAGGCTCTGTGAGGTTTTAAGGTTTCATAAAAACAAACTCGAGCTAGTGTGTTCGTCTCAATTCCCAACACTGTAAACAAACAAAACCAAGGTTCTGAGGTGGCAAAGGGGGCTCACGCTAACTACCTTGCCAGCGTGCACACAAGGCAGGAGTCGACGCTGACTCCGGGACGGAATCTGAAGACAACAAAGACCGTGTTGACCCTCGTAATTCTACTGCAGATGCTACTGCAGGTTCTACAGCGAGATCTTAGCACCACGTACACAGTCGTTCCTGTAACACGCCTTTGAGAGCTGCAGGCCTCAATGTGGATCTGGAACCCAGCCCTGATTACCTTACTTAACCCGGGAGGTCTCGAACCGGAACCGGGAGAAATCTCAGAGTTTACGGACCGCAGAAAAACCCAAAGCAAACAAAGCAAAGGCAGAACCGGGCCCCCGAGCAGGCCGCCCGGGGGGGCCTTTGTTGTGCCCTCCGCGGCCTCCGGGGAGCGGCAGACCGGGAGCGCGCGGCGGCCGGCCCGAAGCTCGGAGCGGCCCGGGCGGTCTGAGCTTCCGTTTCCTCCTCCGAGGCCCAGGCGGCCGAGGCAGCCGAGGCGGCCGCGCCGCAGCCCCGGAGCGCTGCCCGCGGGCCGCGACAGGCAGGTGGAGCCCCGGGTGCGCGCGCGCGAGTGTGCGCGCAGCCCGGC